>NW_009222388.1:0-1258 GCF_000690835.1 Fulmarus glacialis | reverse complement strand
CACTCTTTCTGGCATTCAAGCTAGCACCCTCGCATACGCAGAACTCTGCTGTGAAGGCATACAAGCTCATTTATCACTATCTCAGGTATCTCTGGAGCCTTGAATAAAGGTCTTATTATTAAAATTCCAGTGCTTGATCTTGACTGAAAGGCCAGGCAGACAATAACAGTATTTACTGTTGCAGTCTTCTGTCAAAGTGAAACAAAGGTGATAATCACAAGGTACTTGTGCTAAGTCAAATTCCAGTCCTACTCTTGTATTAAATTTTACCTTAAAGTCAAAAATATAATTCCTTCTCCTGATCCTGTCATTTGCTATGGAAATGTTACTTCTCTGCACTCGTTTTGCCCTGTCCTTCATTAACTTCTTCCCTCTACTCCTTTTCCCCTCCCTTACCCATTTAAATTAAAAATCTTGAAAACAGATCTCATGCATCGGTAATACATTAACACAACTTCATCCTGTTCTCAAAAACTGCTAAAGTGCTTCCTCTGTAACAAGTAATATTTCTCCTTTTCTATGAATTTGTCTTTAGAAGTACGTCACTTAAAAAGAAGATAGAGCTGTTTTCTTTAGCATTTTTAAAGCATATATGCAACAATCCTGCTCACCTCAGTAAAATAAAAATGCATAATTGCCAGCCTTAGAGCCATAATTTGCATTAACATTGTGAAGTAAACCTCTTATGCATGCAGTGCCATACCGGTAGCCTCAGCAGTTGTGTCTCCTCCTAGATGGGCAGGGAAAAAATATTGCTGAAAACATGCATCATTGCTGACCATCCCCGACCAGAACTTCTCTGATTAGATTTGGGAACTGGCGACGAATTGACTTTATCTATGAACTCCATTTCCTGGATAATGTTATTAATTTATTCATTAAAATGTTATCAAATTATTGAAAAGAAATCTCCATCCTGAGTGTTAGATAACAGCAGCTCTGCTTCCCATCTCAACGGTACATTCACTTTAACAGGACTTTTAACTAGCAATATTGTTTAGTGATTTTGTTATTACCATTATTCAATTCAGTCAATTTTTTTTTCTTCTTCTTCTTCTTTGCATTCTGTTTACATTTTTTAATGAAGTTTTAATCTTCCCTGACATGTTTATTCAGGTTATTTGTTTTACAAAAGGAAAGGGCCTTAAGTATAACTGAGGAAATCAATGCTTTTTTCAACCTGGGTCCAAACCTCTTTCTAATTCTCCTTTTCAAATATTCCTCAGCCTAGGCGGGGGTGGGGTGGGGTGGGGGAGGA
>NW_009222387.1:0-1492 GCF_000690835.1 Fulmarus glacialis | reverse complement strand
AGGTCTTTTCCAACCTTAATGATTCTGTCATTCTATTCTATGACACAAACCTACATGGAAGCTCTGCATGGCTCGAGGGAGAAGGAAGTATTAACCAAACCTGTTGCTAAGGTGAGGTCTTTGCAGAAAGGAACAAGTTCAGGAAAGAGATTTAATGGAAGTACATGTTGCACAGTGCTGGCAACGTTTTCATCAGTACGACCACTGTAAAAATCAGACAGCTGGACCTTCATTAAGTTTTGTTTCTTTGTACCTTGAGAAGTCATTCACAGTCAGAAGAAAGGCACTGCAGTCAGACTGCCTACAGCCAAGAATGGGTGAAGCAGTATCTTCTTCTCTCTGAAGTTAATATATATGCTAAGACGAAGAGATATGCCCACTAGGGATCCACACCTGGAGACCAACACAACTAATGGGGTCTTAGCAAAAAAAATTGCTCTTCAGGGTGTTTTTCAAGTTATTTAGCATGAAAAAGGTCTTGTTCAAGGAGTTTCACTCAAGTGAAGAACCATGTAGTTAAAAAAAACATAGCACTTATAAGGGCTGCTCAAAGCCATTTTTATCAGCAGACAACAGCTTGACCTTATCACCACAACTTTTCTGTACATGGGAGTTTGGAAACAGAAGAGTGAATTGACACAAAAATGGTCATTGGTGACAGGAAACAGGCAGTGAAGTGACGCAGAGAACATCCTTAGGACCAATTCAATTCCCTATATGTCATGATTTAGGAGAATGAATATGCATTAAGGTGAATAATTTTTCTGACAAGGCGAAATGTGGAGTTGCCAGTCCAGCCTAAATGATGTTCAGAATCACACTAGATTAAGAGAGAAGGCAAATAAATGGCTTATGCACGTAAATTCAGTTTAAGGAAATCTAAGGTAATGAGGCTAGGGAGAATTAAAAAGGAGAAGAGAAGGGAAAAAGAAATACGCTCTCTCTGCCCATGTGCTTAGGGCACTGAGCAGGGAGAGAACCAGATGGTATGCTCAGACTTTAAAGTATAATTCTCTGAGTTTTAACCAATTACATTAATGCACGCTGGATGTATGATATATTTTAGAAGACATTAGGCAATTTTCCCCTGAAAATGACAGAAATTATTTAATCTTCTCCTTTTTCTGGATCTAGACGTTTCTTGCTTGCTGGAGGTTGGCCATCTATAGATGTAAGTTACGAACCTCATCCCAGAGTCAGATTTCTGCCTAACAAATTATCAAGACTTCTTTAAGAAGATTAAGCTGTTACTCTTTCTGATCTCTGGAAGAAAAAAAAAAGCACCCAAAACCTCAGAGAGGGAAATGTCTGTTCTGATACTTATTCAGAAAGTCCTTTGATGTGGAAATCATTGGCATTAACTCCTGTAGCCTCAAGCCTCTCCCCAGTAATTCAGATAATGCATGCAAATGCCTGGACCTGTAGCCCACTGAAATCACGGAGGAACATGCTTTCTGTTCCTTTTTGGATTGTTCCTCTTTGGACTCCTCCT
>NW_009222386.1:105420-115527 GCF_000690835.1 Fulmarus glacialis | reverse complement strand
CCCCGTAAGAAATATTGATTCTTTTTATTTATTTTAAGGACCCACACCCTGTACGGTCTCAGTTTGTAAAACCCCACTGTCAAACTCCAGAGCATGAAAAACGTGGGACAAGCATTTTATGCAGACCTTGCCAGTTTGATACTTTATATTGATCACGTGGAGAGCAATGTAAAAATGAAGAGATATTCACACGGTGGAAGTATAATATTTACACTGGCTTTTTGCCTGGTGTGTTTACAAATAATCTAATACACAAGGAGGAGAGGAAGAAAAACAAAAACACGCCAGTGGGTCATATTTTATGTTTTCTTTCTTGTCTTCCATCACCCCTATGACTGTGTGTGTGTTTCAAGCTAAGAAGGCAGAAGACTAATTCGAAGGACAGGATTCATCCTTTTTGTCTGTGGCAGAAATCAAGTGCACATTTCTAAGGACAAATTGTTAAAGTACAAATAAATTGATCTCTCTGTAGGTTAGCTGCTCCTGTCAAACTCTTCTCAAAGGAAGTGAGTTTTGTTGCATGCTTCTTTCTTTCAAAACTGTCTTACAAAGCATGTTTCTGTAGTTAAAGTGGGGCAACAAATTTCTGCCAGACGTCTAAGTTTCTGTTTTCAACAGAGAAGATATAGTTAAATCTTCGCAGGCATTTTTTACGTGTGATCAACTATAATTGACTTTCCCTGTGCAAGTCCTTAATGCTGTATGTCATTACCTTCAAAAAATGCTGGTTTTGTGCTGTGGGCAGATGGGAAAGGTTTCTGGTAGGTTCTGGTGAGTGTTCCCGTTATTCCCACTTGTCTCTTCCAGCTTTGCTGCTGTCTGTGCGAATTCATAGCCTGGCATGTGAACTTGAACCCTTGGTAAGGAAGGTCGAGGGGAGGCGCTGGAGGGTAAGCTGGAAACCTGAGATGGAGGCAGGCTTTTGTTGTCCTAGTCAGCTGTGAGGATGGTGGTCTCCATCAGTACGGTGATGTTACTGAATGCAAACCAGAGCTCACGACTGCTGGTGAGATTTTTCTATCCAGGGAAGCATGTTTATGAGTGCTAGCTGGCCAGAACTCGGTGTCTCTTTGCCTAGTGAGAACGAACAGCGTTTGCCAGTCTTCTGCTCCAGTAACTGCTTTCCAGCACCATGCTGATGATGCTGGCCTTGGGTATTTTGAGTGAGGAGAGAAGAAAAAACTTCCACATTTATTGTTGGCATTGCTCTGCAGCTTGTAGCCCTTTGTGACTGTTCTTACCAACTACCTTCTTTACTAGAGAGGAAAACTGTAGAAGCGCAACTTCTTTCCTTCCTACCCAGACTGTACTTTTGAAATCAGATCTTTTGTTAGGTCTGCATTTGCCTTTCCCAGGTACTCCTGTCCCCCTGAAAAGCTGGCTGTGCTTGCCAGTTCTGCTCTTCCCATGAAGCTTTGAGTGCAATTGTTCTCAGCCTTTTATATTCTGAAGGACTTTCTTTTTAAAAAGAAAAAGCACTGACTGCTAAATATTGAGTTCAAACCCACTGACAATACACTTGCTCTTCTTAATTACTTTCTTGGTAATTAAGGGTTCGTCCACGTTCTCCCAGGGTGGATCTTGCTTGAGGACAGCTGAAACGGAGTAGGAGCGGGACTGGAGTTGATTTCAGAGTCTTAGACACAGGACTGGTCTGCCCACAAACTGTCAAAGGCACTTCATAAAGCTACATGCAGAAAACTGTACTTGCAGCTAAGGCTGTTGGAAGCATCTTCCAGGAGGTTTGTGTATAAGTAAGGCTCAGTTTAAATTGTCACTGCTGACTTGCAAGAGCAAAGTTTTATAAAACCTTCCTATAGAGAGGAACTTGTGTTTTGAAGGCACCGAACTGGCTCTGTAAGCTCTTCAGCAAAAGGCAGTCAGACTTCCTCTGCTTGTCAGTCCCTCAAACCTGACACGCAGAGACACGCGCTCTCTCAGGTTTGCCTTTCTGTAGTACTTCTAACATGCATGCTAAATACTTGGTGTTTTGTATGCTTGAAGATCAAGTAGTGGAGTTAAGTGCATATCTGTTGTGCATAATGGCGATCCTAATCACATTAGCTTTACTTTTGCATTTGTAAATATCCAATTAAGATACCAAGCCTGAATAATGGGAGAGAAATTTTTTTGTTCACTGAAGAAATCAGTAATACTGTCAAAAATATCGAAATAAACTTACTTTGATAAGGAAGTCTGTGCTCAAAACCTGCCTTTGGTTGTTGGTCTGTGCTGATTGCAGCTGATTGCAGCTGATTGCAGCCTGCATAATTAGGAAACTTTCTTTTGAAAAAGAAAAAACATACAAACAAAAAACCCCCCTAAAAAACCACCAACCCAAAACCCAGTGAAAGTGATTTTTCTTTCTTTTTTTTTAAGGTTTGATCTGAGAAGCAGTTACCATGTTGAACTTGCTCACTGCTCCTTCAACTTGAGATAAAAATAGTCTTTTCATGTCCATGTAGTCCTCTATGCCAAAGGCAAATAATATGAGTCTAGCCCTCTCCTACACCCCTAAAAACTCTTGAATCATCAAAGAGCATTTATTACTGATTAATGTGTCAAGAAAAACTATTAGCATGGTAATAGTAGGACAGTGCCACTGGTAAAAACACGCCCAGAAACTTGATTAGCGTATGGGTGTCTTGATATGCTCTACAGTCTGTCCCCCCACACTTTTGGAAGGGGAAAAGCTCTGCATCTTGTGCTGATTGATGAGGCGGGGAGGTAGAAGAGGATGTGGCTGCAAAAATCGGGTACAGGGTCTTGCTGAAGCGCCGGGTTTGTTTAAAGGGTTGTTCAGAGGTTTTTTTCTTATCTTAGAACTTAGTCCATTTATAGTGAGGTCTGAAGAAGAGTGAAGTTGGCAGTAGCCGTCATTATTGTACAATCTTTGAGACTTACTTTTCACTAAATGTCTGAAAAAAGACATGGTGACTTTCTCAGGAGAAAGCAACCATCCATATGTGTGTTAGTGTGGTAACCAAGTGTGTCATCTTAATGCTCGAATAAAAATCTCTAATGCTTAACCCACACCGTACACTTTAAATGCGGGTTCTGTTTTGCAGCATTTTAAATCCGGCAGGTGAGTTAATGCTGGTCCTAGTCTGCTTTTCAGAAACATGTTTAGCCTGTGGATGGCAGTGGCTTTTCCTAGCACTTGGGATTATGTTCAACCAAAGTTTGTCAAACTTTGGTACTTGTTATTACTTACTCGTGGTTATCTGACAGGTACCCTAGTATTTTCTACAGCTACTGATTTTTGGCCCAAAATGGGATTAAATGCCACTGGATGTGTCTAAAGCAAATGACAGTGGTTTTCTCATGCTGAAAATTACATTGTTGGCAGAACAAAAAAACCAACCACACAAAAATGCTTTTCTTATCACCACAGCCATCTAGAAAGCGACATAACGTTTGCTTTAGCTCTGATTTCTTTTGTAATGTAGTAGCGCTTTGTTAATTTTGTGCCATGTTCCTGCCTTTACTTGCTGGCATTGGTAAACTCGTTTCTGTGAAAATGTTTCAATTTTGATCTTCCTAACTATTTTTTTAAAGTTCTGGTTTGCAAATGCAGAACCTGAAGGATAGACTTTAACACCTGAAAACTTTCTATAAAACAACAATTCCCTACTTAAAAACTTCTTGTTAGTTCTCTGATCCTTGAATTAAAGTGGCAGGAAGAAGAGGCACAGTAGCAATGGGGGAAGGAAGCCTGGACAGTTGAGAGAGCGGTGAAGAGGCATTTCTTTTTGCTGAACTGGGATGTCCAGAAATAGGCGCATGCAGTTGTTTAGATGCACTGTGTTTAGCTCGTATTACTTGTAACTCATTGAATTAACCTGTGCTTGGTTCTCTCAAATGGGATTTAATTGCATCAAGGATACTGAATTGGTCACTACTTGGCCAATATGCAAGAATATATGAAAGCTTGCAAAACTTTTTTTTTCCTCTTTCCCCTAAACAGAGCGTTTGCTGAAGATGACCTTGGAAGAAAGACGCAAAGAGTACTTAAGGGAGTATGTTGCATTGAAAAATATTCCAACGTGGATGGAAGACTTAAAAAGTAAGAGTGAAAGTGATGGTAAGTAAATCAGGGGAATCTTTTTAAATATAGACCATTGTGTTTTCTCAGTCTGAAGTTACTTTTAGGAGGGCCAAGACTTAGAACCCATGTTGTTACCAACAGCGGCAGCCAACATGGGGACAAGAGCACGTTGGGGGTGGGGGGAAACCCTAACAAAATTTCTTAAAGCCTCACTGGTGTCCACTAATTCTGCAAGTATCCCCAGACAGAGTCATAATAACACTGATATCCTCAAGTGTGTAAAATAGCCGTTTTCTGCATGAGTCTTACTTTCCAGATACTCCACTGGTCAGAACTAATGAACTTTGTGAGCATAACGGTGTGGGGAATCTGGGCAAAATAGTGTTGTTCTTGTAGGTGGCTGAAAAGCCAAGGGGAATTGCGCAAGTTGTGTTGTTTCCTCCAGAAATGGGAGAAGATTGGATTTGAAGCCTCTCTTGAACACAACATTTCTTATTCATGGTCCTGCCTACTTTCTTGGGCTAAGGAACATCAGCCCGGCCTGGATTAACTCCCCTTCTCTTAGCGTGTGCAGTGTTATCACAGTTATGATCACCAGTAGAGTTGTCTAAATACTTGTGGTGAAGGCTGACCAAAAATGAGAATCTGATTCACTTACATAGAGAATTCTGTAACAGTGCCTCGTTTTTCATCTACTTCTCTTTAATCCACACGAGTGTGTGGAAGAAGAGGGACTTTCCTGAGCTGTTTTCCTCCTTCTTTTTTCTTTCTATGTCTTGTTATCCTACTTGGCTGAAGCTTGTGTTTTTTTGGAGGGGGATCTAACTATGAAACTTAAAGTGTTTCCTGCTTCTGCAGATATCGGACTAGTTTTCTGATGCTTTTGTTAGCATTAAAAGTAGATACTGGCCTGTGTGAACAGATGTGTGGAGTAATCTTGTGGCTGCAGATGAACGTGGTCTTTATGATAATACTGCAGGTGAGATGAGGTCTGGAACTAATAAGCTGCTTTTAATAAAATGGGAAAGCTGTAATACTTTCTGAGTACAATCGGCAGGAGCTGACAGATTTGCAGATGCCATTGTCATAAACAACTAATGCTATCATCTACTCCTAAAAGCATCTTTAATGTCTTTGGAAGTGAAAATATGCCAGAGGTTGCTGAGCTCTTCAATGCTGATGAGTAGTTGTATTACAACAGTACCCATAGACCTCTTTCTCCCACTGGAATAGGTCTTTTGTATCTTACAACATCAAGAAGCCTGTCCATCTAGAAAACAAAGGCTGCATAAAAATAAAAAAGATTACCTGACTTCTCCTCCAAAGTTCATTTCGGGGGCCTATAGTACATAGGGATATGCAGTATACCATGTGGTTTAACTGGGAGACTCTTTATCTGTTCTAGCCTAAACTACGTTTTTATTCTAACTACTCTCAGATTCTGTATAACGTGCAAAAATTCACAGATCTTGTATTACTTGGGCTGCTGAATGTGATAAGGTGTGGATTTACGTTGTTATTGCTGTTACACTTCACATAAGCAAAATGTCAGTGTCTAGTATGCGGGTATTGAATCACGGCAGTGGTGAATTTATTTTCTTGTAGCCACTCTTGCATTCTTTCTGTTAGTACCCAGTACACTGCAAAAAATGCTGGAAGGCAAAAGTTGTGCTGGAACACTTCTCTGCAACTTGAAGCTTTTGTTATACTGTACGCTTGGGAGAAAATATCCATAGTCACTTGTTTTCTTTGATGTTATTTGTTGTAAATAAGCCATGTGGAATAGTGAACTTCTAGAAGATTAGACTGCTGAAATGCTTCCACATTTCAACTGATCAGTGCAATTAGAAGAAATATGTATATTAATGTGACGTGCTGCATCTGTTTCAAACTTGATTTCCCTTAAATGTTCACCCCACTGAAGATATCAAGAACTGTGTGCAAGAACTGTCTTTCTGAGCTGAAATACTGAAAAAAATAGAATTTAAGTCGTCTTGCTGATGAGAACTTCTGCTCCGGGTGCTGGGACATACGGAGGGCCACTGATACAGCCTAAACAAGACTCTGGAGAGAGCAAGTGAAGCCCCAGGTGCGATGAAATCGGTGATGACTTGACAGCGCCATGCCCAAGTTCTGATATTTTCTTCAAGTGAAAGGCTACTCCTTGCGGTGACAAACTAAAGAGGTCTGAAGGGGCAGAAATAATCATCTGTACGCTTGACAAGCCAGGACAGCAACTGATGGGGAATGTGTAAAAAGTTCTTTACCGTTTACTTCCGATGCTGTATACAGTGGAAAAAATGACAGATTGATTAGTAAAGTGTGGAGTGGCTGTTCAGGAAGAGTGATGAGGAGAAATCAAGAAAGGAACCAAGAACAAATAAAGTGAAGCAGGTGCAATCAATCAGCTGCTGAAGTAAGAAGCTGTAGGAGAAGGGGAGATAATCTGGGCTGGCAGTAGTCCCTGTAGATACTCAACTGGAAATTAAGGGTATTCAATACTACACAAATTTTTGTACTGACTCTTAGGAAAAATTGCTTGAACAATGCAAGAGCTTTCCGGTACTCATTTTTAAACGTGAATGACTCGCTGGAGGGTGTTAGGAGCTTCCAGTTAGGCACACTTTTGTTATATGGAAGCTTAACAGAAGATTATTGAAAAGTTTCTGTGTGGAACTGCTGAAACTGAAATGACCTAAAAGGTTTACGTTGGGAAGCGACTAACCTGACCGCCATGATACTTCCGCAAGTTTGGAGAACATACCTTAGTTAGTGGAGGAAAGTATTTCTTCCCCACGCCTCCTCCTCCACCCTTTGGTATGAAGTTGTGTTCAGAACTAAACTGAAGAGAACAGTAAAGCTTGGAGTAAGTTAATGTGAAGATAAATTTTGGCAAGGCTGGAAGTCTTTATAATAGAGGGATGTGTAATAATGTAAAGGTTTCTGAGGAGTGAAGTTAGGGAATTCTGAACAGCAGCTGACAAGGGCTTTGTCTTTTTTTTTTTTTTTAATAGCAGCAAAGGTGTTTGAAAACATTTGGAAGTTGAAAGCAGCTGTGTGTAGTTTTTCTTTGTTTTGCTCTTCTGTGACTGAACTAAAAATCTATGATTTTTGCAGGTGTCCTTTTATGGACATGACTAGCCATAAGAAATTAGGTTGGCATGTGTTTTGGCATGGAATTTGGTCAATATTTCTGATACTTTTTGATTTTTTTGAGGGGGGGTGCAACGTGGAATGCAGGGACTAAGCCCGGTGCCCGCTGCTCGGCACTGTGGAAAGCAAGCTGTTGTGGGCACGGGCATTTCCATGAAGGACTACGCTGTCGACACCCCTGGGTTTTGGCATACAACTTGCCAGGCTGCACAAGTGGACCTCGGAGATCAAGTATCATAACATTGCTCATTTTCCTTTCACTGCTGTTATTGACAGTGAAAGTGGTCCTCTTTAATGTCAGAGAGGATGGTAGGAAGGGAAAAAAATTCTTTTTCTTGAAGTAGTTCTGTAAACGTAAAAACTTTATTTGTTTTAACCGCGTTTATTAAGGAAATGAGGAACTGTCCACTTTGGAAATGAAGAATAATCCTGTCATACAGGGCTGGATAGTACATATATACTGTAATCCATTGTTCCTCCCACTTCTTATCCTTCAAATATACCAAAGGAAGACATGTCTCATCTGTTCTGTTACGTACTTTGAAGTACTGTTCCCTTCTGACAATGTGCGAATAATGGACTTGTTTTCTGAGGCTCTGGAATTTGTATACCTTTATTTCAATGCTATTTATTATACACCACTAGTATATACCACTAGTATATAATAGGCACTCATCCTGTACAGCAACGGTAACTTATGTTTTGTGATGCTTGGTGAATAAAATGCCACCATGTAGACGAATAACTAGAGTGTTTTTCGAAGTTAGATACGTGTCTTAGCTTTTTCTTGGGTATACGGTTATTCCCGAAGATGTCTTTACTCTTTAGTGGGGAATGTGAGAAATGACTTCAGAAAACTATTTCTTGAAAGCTTTTCGAAAAATCAGGGTCTTGGGAATTCTGTTGTCACTGAGTTTTGTGTGTCACTGGTAGAAAAATGTTTTGTTGCATTCATGGGATAATTCAGAAAATGGAATAAATTATTTAGTTTGACTCAAGGCAGCTGACAGTCCTGCTGACTCTCACAGCCTCTGGGATTCCTTGGTGTAGTAGTGGTGCCAAGAAAGCAGCAAATTCACGTGATGGTTTAAAGACCTTTGCTAATGGTAAGAACTACTTTTGATTGGATGAAGTTAAAAAGGAAGGACACAGTAACTGTTGAGTTTTTTGTTTTTGTTTAAGATTAAATGACATGAAAGGGTCTGCAGTCTTTTTTTTTTTTTTTTAAGCAAGTCTTGAAGCATGTTTAGATGTTTGGCAACCTCTGGATTTTGTTAATCTGCTATATTTTTAGAAAATGATATGGTTCAAACTGTATTCAAATTAATCTACTTTAACACTGAGGGTTTTATGTATAATAGTAAGGTTTGGATTTAATAAAAGCGTCTTTGTACTAGGAATCTGTAGCTTTCTAAATATTCACAGTGAGTTGACACAAGATTATAGAGACAGAGCATCTAGATGAGCCACTCAAAATGCTTCATGCTGAAAAGAAAGTGTGTGGTAATACTGAGCACTGTTGATGAGCATTTCTTGAGATAGTTAACTAACGACAGGTAATGCTGGGTTCTTCAGAGCATCTCCATGTGGCCCTGTTTGATGTGAATATTTGTCCTGCGGGAACCAGGAATCAAGGTGATGATCATCAAACAGCCTTTGGAAAATAATGCCAGTACTAAGCTGCAGTGGAATTCAGCCAGACATCTACAAGTGAGAAATAACATCTCTCTAAACCACTCATTATTTTCGGTGAATTATACAAAAAAAGAATTTATGTTCTACTAGAACATTGTCAAAAGTTGCCCAGCATCAACGAGTTCTGTCTGAAATAGCTATGTGAAACCAGTACGTTTCAAGACCATCCCCCCCCCAAAAAACCAAGTCCATTGGCTTGCATTATCTTCTTTTCTTATAGTGACTTTAACAAGTGTCTTTAGAACAGATTTCTAGCTGAGTGACAAGGATGAAAGTGAATCGAGACATCTTAGCTCAGTGTGATGCTTGCTATCTGTCAGTCAATGAAAATGGTGCTTTTGCTACTGAAACTCTTTGTTTGCTTAAGTTCACAAGTACAGCAATTTTTCAGCTGAGTTCACATAGAAAACCATAATAACTTGTGTGCCACAGTTCAGGATCTCCCGCTGTTAGCTGTGGCCTTGAATGTGAGTTCCAGCTTCGCTTAAACTCAGTGCTGTATTTAGTTTTGTCCTTACTTTTTGTATGTTGCCATGCCACTCTGTTACTCATGCTAAACGTTTTATCACAAGGTCTCTTGAAGACTAATGCGTTTAAGGTTAGAAAGCTGTGTCATTTAGATGCATGTGGAGATCACTGCTTATTAATTGCTCTGTGTAATAGCTGGGGGAGCTCCACTAAAAGACTAACATCTGTGGCTTCTATGAATTGTGTGAAGATCATGGTAATAAAGTATTTTGAATACTTAAGAAATGACGTGCTTTTCGTGGAAGCAGCTATAACTCTGTTTGCTCGTTTCTGTTGTCTGTCCATGTTATGCATATATTAAGGGAATGGCAACCACAGCAAACTATGTTTGCAGCTTATTAGTCTGTTCTAAAGGTGTCCAGGAGTCTGCGTGCCCATGGCGTAACGTGGAGTGACTTTAAGGCTGAGGCTCAAAGGCTGCTGGAGCAACAGGGAGTAACCGGAGCCCTGTGTGCTCTGCTTCTCCCAGGCTCTTGGCTGCCTTTGGGGATCTGTCCTGAGCAGACGCAAAGCTGCAGAGTGGTACAAATCTGACCATGTGAGCTCCTGACCCCACGCACCTTTCTGTCTTCCTAAACATATACCTCAGCTATTCTTTTCCAAAGGTAGCCTTGCATAGCACAGAGATGAGAAAAACTCTTCAGGTGCAAGCTTACTTGAATGTAAACTGAGAAATAACCGGG
>NW_009222386.1:101511-105389 GCF_000690835.1 Fulmarus glacialis | reverse complement strand
GGGGGGGGGAAGGGCAGGCTGGTTTGTTTTGGGAGGCAAGTGTTCCTATCTAGTTAGTGACATCCCTGATATAAGTGGATAAAGCAGTGTGTTTAGTACGGTGGGGGGAAAAAACCTACAGTAAACAAAAAGAACCAATATGTATTCAATTGACCTTGTAATTCCCTGGTGAGCTGCATGCGTATAATCTTTCTAGAATGGATTAGCTGTCAAAGAGATGACGCTTGTGTTAGAGTTTTCTTTGAAGTATTTTGGGGAAAAAAAGAAAAATCTTGCTTTGAGCAAGTGTGAGATGATTATTAAAAAGCAAAAAATCAGCTCTGTTTATATAGACTAAGAAAACATAATCCAGTGTGGTTAATCCTCTCTCTAAGAAAGTAAATCACTTGTCTTTGATGTAATTAAGACGATGACTTCTTTTTAAGATGCTGTTCCATGATTTTTTTTTTTTAACAAGTTGACTTCCACACAGTGTTAAGCTCATACAGGTCCTTGGTAGAGTTACCATTTTCTGGCCCTTCTGCATGCAGCTGAGAAAACCCTCTTATCTCCAGTGGCAGCCAGCTCCTCGAGGGGCAAGAATTAACCGTAGGAAAGGATGCTGCTCTCAACAATAAATTAGCATCCTTAACGAAGCTCCGCAAGCTCTCAATGTGTTTTAGAGAGTAACAGTAGGTGGAGATGCAAAGGGAAGTTAAGCACGTCTTTGCCAGAAAGAATATTTCTAATGTTTAAGTGCTGGTGACACGAGTCTTGACCAGATTAATAACTCCCAAGCTTCTGTCCCATGCAATATGAAAAACAATCCTTTTTTTTTTTTTGTAGCTACTGAACATCACTGTGCACTGAAGTTTTGTACAGAGGTCCCGAAGGAAGTACTAACCAGAGTTAGAAAGTCCAGATGATGCAGCATGTTGTCAGCTGGTAGGCTCGTTCAGAGTGTGAGGAAGGGTGGCTTTAGCGGCAGTGATGCTGTGTGTAAGTCGGTGTGTGCTGGTCCTCAGAAATTGCTGATAAAGTGTAGGGTTTCGCAAGTTCCAGCCTGGAGTTTTTCAGTGGCTGACTTGTCTCGCATTTAAGGCTACTGAGGGAAAGAAATAGCGTAGTAACTTTTTGAGTTATAGCATTTAATATATGCAGGGGCAAAGTAATAGGTTATACATCTTGGTTTCCAGTAATTTATGTTTATGTATATGTCTGTCTTTACTCCTTTGATTATTTTTATTTTTTTTTCCCCCCCTCCCCTTTTTGTGTGTAAAGGATGAGCTCCTTTTGAGCATGGGGGATTCCAAGATCAAATCCCCAAATTAATTTCTTGCTCTACAAAGGCAGTTTCAGTAAGTCATCTAGTTTCGCTCAGTATGGTAGCTTGGCTAAAGCCATAATCTCTAATTTATGATGGATTGTGGCATATGTTCTCACAGTCTTTTGCAGACAGATGTGAGCCGATGTGCCAGCCTGACTAGAAGCCATGTGTCTATGATTAGGCTGAGGCCAAGATCAAGCTGTTAAATTGTACCTTTGTCATGGCTTACTAGTGTAGACCTGATGCCATGTCGACTGGCTACATGACTTTGGGATATCTTCAAGTGTAGGTGGAAAAAGCTGATGTCCTCCTGCAGAAGATTGGAAGCCTCTTTTGATAAGACAATAAGAGACTGGTATGGCTGGTCTTAATTCACTGTGGCTTAGGTGTGAGAGACATTTATGAAGGTGCTGAACTATTCAATTAGGATTTGCTGCCTGGGGCTAATAACAATCAGTGGTCACACATGGTAGGCCTGTCAACTGCTGCTCTCTGGATGTGGGAGGCTTGCATCAAGTCTGAAAGTTAACCAGCACATAAAGATACTGGTTTAACTCCCTTGAAAGGTAGGGGCATTGCTGATGCAGTTTAAGCTCATTGAGCTCTCTGTTTGGATCGTATTAACCAACTGTCATGCATAGCTGCGTTTGCTTCATGCACGATTAAACACTTGATTACACATGTGCTGAAAACCCAATCATTGGAAACCAGATAAGCTTGGCTTCCCTTTTTCGGTTCACTAGAGCTGAACTGCTCAGCACTTAGAGATGTTTCTAACAAACCAACTAACGTCCAGATAACTTGTTGTAGTAATTTCTATGTGAAGTGATATGTAGCTCCTTGAGAGGGCGTCTAGTTGATGTGCCGTTGGAAAATCCAGTTGACACAGAATTCCTCAGCCCTGTGGCAAGTGCTGCATACAGACGTGTTTGTTATGATACACAGAAAATGCTCTTCCATGCTGGAGTGAAGGCTTAATAATCCAGTTAAAATATAAACTTTTATTTTGCACAGCTTCAAAAACCATTGAAATTACAATTTTGTTTGGCTCCATTTCACTAAGGAATATTTCTTATTTAAATGGGGGGAAGGGGGAAGCATATAATGTTTGTGCACAGAAAAGGTACCGAGACTTGCAGTTGCTGCATGTTGTCTTGGCATGTTTGCAGAAGTGTGTGTCAGAAGGGCCTATACCAAAGTTTCCAGGTGTTTTTTTTGTGGACAGGATGCTATAGAAGGCACATCTTGCCAAATTAAACCTTTCAGCCTTGCGCTGGTATAGCCAATACGTTTATTTCTGAAAGTGGAAGTATTCTCTACATGCACCTTTGCACTAGTAGCATCTCTAGGAGTTCATGATCAAACACTGAGTTAGAAAAGACTGCTTTATAGTCTACCAAGAGGATCCTGTTCAAAAGACTCAGTCTATCTATTATGCAGATATGAAGAAAGTGTAGAATTGATTGCATATCTGTCTTGCTTTAAAACATTCACCTGCCTTATCCTGCCCTTTGCTTTTTCAGAGGCTTGTTTATGCAAATATGGGCCTTTTTGATTGTCTCCTTGGTACTGATGGTTAGTCTGTAAAGGTGTTGTAAGTTACTGGTTTTTCATTTGCTGCACAAATACGAATTGTAGTTGAAGTTCAGCCTGCGTTGGTTTTATTCCTGTATACTTAATGTCATCCTTTCTGTATGAATAAGGTACTCTTTAAAAAAGACGCTGCTCTCATACAAACATCTTGTGTGTTGCAGTGCTGTCCTTTTGTGGGAATACTTGATGAATCTACATCAACTGAAAGCAAACCCCAGACTTTACGTAACTGTCACTGAGGGTATGGATCAGTTATATTTAAAGAGAAAGTAGAGTTCCATTGTTTTTTTTTTTTTTAACCCTTTCTGCATTGCTGCCAGAGTTCTTGTACGAGAAGGTTTGTAAGTGTATTGCAAATAACTAAATCCAGGCAGAATAGGCGGTGCACAGCAACATATGCCTATACTGATTTAAGGGTGTGTCTTTTTTCCAGGTAGACATGCAGAAGAAGGTGAAGCTAAATCTTCCTCCTAACTGCTAGTGAGTTTGTAACTGCTTGTGAGTTTGTATTACTTTCTATTTTTCAAGTCCTTAAAGTAAGCAAGTATGACTCATAATACTGATGGGTCTTGGTAGAGTCCTTTTCAAATATTGCAGATTTTCTTCTGTACCTTGCTGTTTGGGTTGAAGCCCTACTGTTCCTTAGGTACATGTGGTATCTCAGTGAGTAGGGGAGGGGAAGTGCTGCAAGGTAAGCGCTATCCACCAAGCCTAATGTCTTAATGCAGAAAACATTATCTCTTGTACTTGCATAAAAACTTACCTACCTGTTCCCTGGTACTAGAAAGCTGAAGTTCCTGCTCCCATCTGGTAAGCAGTTATAAGTCACTATATCTCATGCAGAGAGGTTCTTGAATGACAATGCCATGAAATATTTGCTGACAGTTTTGCAGAAGTTTCATAGTTTGCTGGTCGTAACTTTTTATTTCCAAGCTCCACAGCAAGTACTGCAAAAGGCTGTGATGCTCAACTAGAGAAG
>NW_009222386.1:46355-101480 GCF_000690835.1 Fulmarus glacialis | reverse complement strand
GGTAGGGAATTCAAAAAGCAGAGAATGTAGAGTGAAAAAATGTCTGACTGCTTAGTAAGCTAATGAATGAAAGCTAATAAATTTGTGGTTTTCCACTATAAACTTATTTTAATTCTGCTTGATGCTGTATGTGCTTTGCACACCTATTAAAAATGGGTTTTCACTTTTTCACTTCTTGGTAAATTAAATAGATGCTGCTGAAGACCTAACAACCTAACACTTGGTTGCTCGTGAAAAGGCATTCTTTTTCCAGCCAGTTTCTAAAGCTAAGTGAAGGAATACTGTGTTGCTGGCAGTGTAAGTCTTGGCTGAAGGCTCACAGTTATCCCAGGAGGTCCTGGATTGAATTGAACATACCAGGAATAGATGTATGAATGCTGTGATATTACCAAGACACAACTCTTGCAGTGAAGGTGATCTGCTTTGTCTTTGAAGGAATCTGGTGAGGTAACATCACCTGTAGTCTTTTAGCTTTACAGAAAAGTAGCGACATATTTCTGTGAGGCAATGAAGAGTCATCTAAAAGAGTGTAGTATTTTTTCCCTCTCAATTTTTGAACTTCCATTGTTAATTAAAAGCTGCCTGTAGTAGAGGGAGGTTATAAAGTAGGAATTGAGTCAGAGATGATGCAGTGTAGTTCTTGCCTCCACGTGACCTTGGTTGACCATTTAATGTACTTCAGTACAACGCACACTGCTGCTCTGGAAGAAGGATCTGTATATTGAAATTCTTGCTATCCCTCAGATTGAGGTATTGATAATTGGGCTCGGGCAAGAACTTAGTAAATACGCTACGCAACAGCATTTTTATTCCAGTGTGTAGTCACAAAGTGGTGAATCCCTCTGAAGGCTCACATTAAAAAAACCCGCCAAACAAGACAGTGATTGAATAAGTTTCTTTAAATACACAAAGCACAGCTCCTTCTGGGTCACAGCTAAACCAGCAGCCGTTCCGATGGACCCTAAATCATGAAATCTCAAGCCAGCAGAAGTAAGCATAGCAATCATAACAGCTGGATGCTGACCCTCCAAGTAAACACCCGACGGCCTCAGCCTACTTACGTCGTGTCTTTGCTGTCACTGTGCATGCCACTGAGGTGAGAAGACTGATTTATGAATTGACAGTTGCGTGTCCCTGCAGACCAGGTTGCATCGCAAATAAGAATCATTTTGCATGAGCGTTGTGTGGGTTGTTAGGGCTGACTGGCTATTTTTTATCAATTCTCATGGTACACTGCTCTTTCTCTCGTTAATGTGTAACAGTGTTCAATGGCTCCAATTCAATCATGTGGCTGAAAAGTAGACGGTCATATTTACAACCCTGTTTGTGGGCTGCTTATAGCCATACCACTACATTTAACTTGGACCAAGTGAGTTAGTTGTGGGTTTTTTGCAGTAGCTTTAGAGGGGTGTCTTACAGCACTGTTGAACTCAATTATGGTGTGGTTTGTTGGATGTGGGCTCCTCAGTTAACCAGTGGATGTCAAGTGATGCTCACATCCTCAGATGGGGATATTTCATATCTCCTGAAAAGCCTTGAACGGGAGATACCATGACCTCCTGACCTGGAAGATGGGGCAGAGTGCAACCTCAGCAAATCTGTGAGTGGTACAAAACTGGGAAGTGTAGCTGATGCACCAGCTGAGCCACAAAAATGATTAAGGGACTGGAGCATCTCTCCTGCAAGGAGAGGCTGGGAGAGCTGGGGTTTAGCCTGAAGAAAAGATGCCCCAGATGGGATCTGATGAATATTTATAAACATATGATGGGAGGGTGTGAAGAAGATGGCTCCAGATTCTTCTCAGCAATACACAGTGACAAGACAAGAGGCAATGGGTACAAGTTGAAAGACTAAATTCTTTCTGAGCATAAGAGAACACATTCTGTGAGAGTGGCTGAACACTGGAACAGGTTGCTCAGAGAGGTTGTGGAGTCTCCGTCTTTGGAGATACTCAAAATCCAACTGGGGCAGGGTCCTGGGCAACTTGCTCTGAGTGATCCTCCTTTGAGCGGGGAGGTTGGACTTGACGATCTCTAAAGGTCCCACCCAACCTCATCTGTTCTGTGATTCGTGGTGTCTGTATGCCTCATAAGCTTCGACTTGGCTATAGTCCTCCTAATCCAATTATGCCACTTTGTAATTAGCTGAAACAGAGCATATTGGCAGGGTGTGCAGCCAGGGAGAAGGTGTTGGTGTTCATCATCAAGTGCCTTTGACTTGCATGATGTGCTGCATTTCTGGCTAGGTAGAAAATGATTTGTCTGCAACAGATGTTTCTTCCTTGTGCTCAGGTTCTGATCTCGTTTAAGTCCAAGAAGTGATAGAGCAAATCTGTGCTACAAATCTGAAGTGCTAGAGTGCATCTGTGAATGCTTTCCCTGTGGTGATGAAACATATGGAAATAATGCTTATCTTGATTTAGATAAGCAATTGCCTTTCCTGTAGAATCATCCACGGTTAGTAGGAGTAGAAGCAGGCACGTAATGTAACAGATCTTACAATCTGTCTTTTCTAATGCTCCGTAAGCCTGTGCAGAAACAAATGGAATGGAAAGCTGCGTTAAATGTGAGGTTAGTAATTGCTAATAGTTTGTCATTTTTAATCTGTACGAGACACTTGTAAAAACAAAGCATTAAAAAAAAAAAAGCACTGAAGGGAAGAGTGCACAGAGTACGTAGCAGAATGGTTGCTGTACCTTTCCCTGTGGTCAGATGCCCTTTAAAAGCTCGCTCAACTCCCTTGTTTTTTCAGCAGCCCAAGAAAAGTGGAACGGTGTCCCAGTACAGCCTTTGCTGAGCATTGTCCTAGGAGTGGAAGGGCTGGCTCTTGTCTGGGGTCGATGTTGGGACTCTTGTCACTTGCCCAGGTTCTCTTCCCAGTGCTGTTCCCGGATCATGTTATAGACTGCTGTAAGAGAAGCCATCCTTGTGGGGATACATGTTTCTACTAGTCGCTGTTGTAGCAGGGATGAGGTAGCGGGCAGACTTATTATTTATTTTAAACTTGGAATTAATTTACTTCCTTCAGCTGTGAATTCTAAAGCTGACTATAAATGATTAAACTCTCCCATTTTCAGCTTTGTTTCTTGCAATTCAGTTTGTTACTTTTGTTTTTATGAATGAGAGGAAAAAAAACATTAAGTTGTCTGACCTGTTAAACAAAATTTCATTTTAATACCGCAAACCTGTGAACCTAGCTGCTGTATATCCTTTTCACTTGTTCTTTGATTTATTCTCTTACCTGCTCCTGCTCGTGGAATGCCAAGAGCCATTTTCTTTGCCATAGATATCGCTTCATACTAGGGGGTTTTACTAACTATTTTTACTACGTTGTGTGTGCTCTACTCTTTCGTTATCAAATAGTTTTAAAATAAAAATATGTTTTTAACAGAAGCTCTTCCAGCTGTAGGTTTTTCTCCTCTCTTTGATAGCAAGCTCTTTGGTATTGCTGTAGGGATTTCTGCAATTGGATGTCTGAGACCTGTTTCAAAAATTAAGGTACTTTGAAGTGTACTAAACTTCAAAATCCTGGGTATTTTAGCAGTGACTGAGTTTCAGAGTTGATTTTACAATGATATTAGGTTTGTGCCGTCCTTTTCCGTCACATCAGCCGAGCATATTCATTCCCTTTATGGGGGCTCCCTCTAGTGAGCTGTTCTGAAAGTCCTTTTTCCTCTTAGTTCTGAAGAACTTAACGCATTTTCTTTCCAAGAGCAGTTTTTGTTCACTAAACCTAGTAAGTTTTTCTGCATATGTGTAAGATGTAAGGTCCTTTTTGCTTTGATGCGAGCTAGAAGGAGTTTTGAGTAAAGCTGAGGGATAGGACTACCTATTTGCTGTACTTGGCATTACAACCTCAGCTGATGAACTTCATACTTCAAGCAAGATGTGGCTAGAAAGAGCTCAGAGGTGCTGGGAGCATGGATAAAGGCTCAAAGGGTGTGATCTAGGAGAAGAAGCTAAAGGAAGTTGCGTTGTGTAGGCAGAGGGATGGAAGATGCAGTGGATCTGGAGGGAAAAATGGTGGTGGGACAAAAATTTTCAGCTGTAAATGGTGAAGATTTTCAACTCTAATGTATTTCTGAGGCTGGGGTGGGGGGAGGAGGGGATGACCTAGAGCGTTTGTGGTGTCTCCACTGTTGTGTGTCTTTAAAAGCAACCTAAACTAAATAGATTTTGGAAAGGATGTGACAGGTTTGACTCTATCCTTCGTGCATGTGGGTCCACGGATGATTTAGTGACCATTGGCTTTGCTTTCTGATAGGAACCTTGTTTGCAATGCTAAAGTTTAAAAAAAAAAAAAAAGAAAAAGCTGTCTATTTTTGCTTTTTCTGTATTTGATATTTTTCAGTATATTGCTACATTTCCCTAGCAGATGTTGTTTCTTGACTTACTTATTTTTTTCCTGTCAAAATCACCCCGGAGAAGGGATGGATAAGATCTGAATTAGGGCTAGTTAGGCAGAGGAGGAAAGTTTGAGAATTATTTAGGTTAGAAAACTGGCAGAGAGGCTGAGCAGGCACTTGTGGAAAAAATTCAAAACTTGGTCTTATTTACTGCTTTTGTGTTGGGTGTTTCCTTAAGGTTCTGTTAGGTCCTCACCTGCTTGTGAATATGCAGATTTTTGGTGTGTGTGGGGGGTTGCTTTACACCTCAGTGTCTCACTTTGCAAATTTAACTTCATTTCTTTCAAATGAATAGACTTGAACTGACTGTAGTTATGCCTACAGTCATTTTACAATAAAGTTTCTATTGTGCTGAGTGGAATTTAGAAAGGCATTTCGAAAGTTTGTGAATATTCCATTTACCCTCCACCTTACTGGTTTTCTTTATGTGCCAATCAATTCTTTGTATTCATCTGAACCTGAAAGCTCTAAATGTTTGTGAAATCTACCTGTATGGAAGATCATTGCTTTGCTGATGCTTTTAGCAGCCCAAGGTCTGAATTAATTAGGGCCCTTTTATTCCAGAGGCAGGGCTGGCATTAACTGGTCCTGGGAAGTCATCAGGGATGAAGACCCTGGGACTGCACTGTCTCAGAAATCAGATAGCCAGACTTTACATGCACATACCTTGTAAAATTCACATTAAACAAAACAAAAAAAAGAGTTTATTTGCTTTTGGCAGGCACACATAATTGTAATGAAATACCTGAAATGTTAATGTGCTTAAATAGCAGTTTGAGTCCATTCATAATCCTACTGTTCACACAACATACATAACTGTTTGCACAAATTTTGAGATTAAGGAAGAAAAATTAATAACAAAATGCACTGTGCAAGAGTTGGGGGGGAATCAAGATGGCCAAACTAATGCTGATTATCACTGCTTTGTGAGAGCTTATTTGGGGTTTCTTTTTTTTTTTTTTTTTTTTTTTTAAGTAGTGTCTCCCTCTATTTTTACTCTTTCAATGGAGATGGATGTGGGGTAGAGGTGGGGGCAGAGTCTTATTCCAGAGGGGAGGAAAGCTCCAGAAATGGTCTCCCTGGGGGTATACAAGCATTAAAATCCCCCCAAAAGCAGAAGCTATTGCTCATAACTTAAGACTGCCACAGTCCTATTTCAACAGCTATTTTAACATTTTACTAACAATGGCTTGATTAAAATCAGTGATCTGAAGGCATCCAGGCTTCTTGCACAGATGCTCAGTACGTGTTGTGTTTTGCTTGTGAGCCAGGAGAGCTGTGGCGACGAAGGAGATGGGAGCAGTTCTTCCAGCAGGGAGGGAGCCTTCCTTTCTAGGCAGTCTTTGCTGCCCAGCTGGATGATCTTAAACATCTTCTAGTGCCTCTTAAATTTTACTGTAGCTATGCTGGGATTCCTGTGCAGGTACTTAAGAAAATTCAGTCTGTTATTCTGCTTTCTTCTTTGTCTTGAAAACTTCTCATATTCACAGCCACAGACAAAATATTTTCTTGTCTTGGAATCTGTGATATCCCCATCTAAAACTGAGGTGGACTTTGTCATAGCCGCGATCTAGTATGGGTTTAGTTGATGGGGTTTTTTGGGGTGTGGGGTTTTTTTGGGGTGTTGGGTTTTTTTTTTTTTTTTGACTAGAATTTTTCTAGCTTTTCAGCTGTTCTGCCTTTAAGGTGCATTCTGGACAACCAATGTGGACACACTTGAAAGTTTGATTTGCTTGGCAAGCAGGCTTTCTTATCTCTAAAAACTTATGCCTTTGAGTCTAGGGACCCAACTTCTGTTTTGTATCTTGTATTGAAGACTAGGTTACATAGCAACCACTTCAGAGGATTTATTTCTTAAGGATGTACGTAAAGCTGTTTCACTGAGAGCAAGAAATACTCCTACTACACTACAAGCGCAAGGTAAATCTGTCACTGCTAGGATTTTTATTAATGCACTAGTATGTACACATGCTGTGCGTCCTTTGCGAAGTAAGCAATGCCCTGGAATTGCTGGTTTGTCCTTGCTGAGTTACGGTACCATGAATTACAAGATAATACCTACAGCATTTGAGTTTATTGGGCATGTTAGAGGACTTACCATACTTATTCACATATCTGAGATTCACCATTGCCTTGGGAAGAGACTTGGAAGTAAAGGAGTGCAGGTTTTTTTAATCTGAGAAGCAGACAAAAATGTGTGTGGTGAAGGAAGAGATGGGAGAGAAAGGTGGGAGGCGAGTTATTTGTAACGGGCAGGAATGACTTCGCTGTCCCTGTCAAGATGACTAAATTGATTACAGGAGAAGAAAATATCCCAAATCAGTTATCAGTTTTGACTTTGTTAGGAAATGTTGTCTGCTAGCCCCAGAGATGTAACAGATGGCAAAAGAAAAACAGTTGTCTCCTACAACCATTTGTATGATATTGGGATTACTTTTGTAATCAGCAGCATATTAGTAGACTCGTTGAGTGTCTTTGCGAACAAGACTTGGCTCTCCACGACTTCCATCAGTGTTGAACATCCTTCTGTAACAGCCAGAACGAAATAAAGTAAGTGCAAGCTCAAATCCTGTGTTAAATCAGGCCTTTATTGAAAGAAATGAGGGTGATCTGTGAAAGATATACAAGGCACATATGTTTTTACTGCTGAACTGTATTAAAGACAGCGGTCATCAGGGCTCTTCCAAGAACTGTGGGGCAGGCAAGTAAGGGACTTGCTGAGGAGGACGTGGTAGATTATATAGGAGTGGTGGTTTTCTTTTCTTCCTCACGAGACAGTGAATTTGCTAATGCTTTTCCATAGGGAAGGAGTCGCAGGAGAACCATGCTTAAATGTATTCAGTACTTGCAAAGAGTGGGAACTAGAGGCAAATTTGTGAAGGCTATGGAGGGTAGAAAATCGGGAGGCAGTGCCAGTGTGCACAACATTGTGTTGTGTGGCACCCTACAGAAAGAGTTAGATGACCTTGCTGGTGAATTGACTAAGGGACATCTCTGCTTTCCCTCTGACTCAGAAATTAGTGATAATGAGAATTAGCTTTTTTATTGTGTGGTATCTGTTGTCTTGATGGCTTTTTCTGGTGGATTTTTTTGAATTTGTTTTTGTATTGTATTGGCACAAATACTGTAGTATCCAAACTGTACTTTCTATTTAAATTTAAATGGTATTAGTTTGGAGAATTCAACGCGTTTCGATTTGATGTTAACTAGTGTTGCAGTAACTCGGGCAGAAGGTGGAGGGGGGAGGATGACGGTGTGCATTTTAAATTTGGCAGAGCTCCAGTATGACGCTCACTGGGGAGGGATGAGGAAAACGACTGTCCTACTTGCTGGCAGGATGCAGTTAATGTGAAAGCAGATAATAAATCAGACTCTGTAAACCGGTCACAGAGGCTGACTTTTATTTTAATACAACTCAACAGCTAACTGCAGTGGTTATCTTCCGTAGAAAAATGGATGAACAGTATAACTTTTAGGTTAGAGTGATACAAGTCTTAGTATGATAATAAAAACTTGATACCTTTCCAGAGAAACACTCTTTGCTTTGGTTAAGACGCCGAGGGTGATCTGGTGGCAATGGAATAGTCGCTTTAGGAGCCAAATACAGAAATTAAACTCCTGAATACACACACTTGAATACAAGACTACCTTTATGCTAATGTTGCTAGTGGCAACATACCTTTTGCTGGAGGTGGCATGGATTTTGCACTAGGCATGTGATAGCTGATCTAAAGTAGAATGGAGTGAGACTAGATACTTTGGAGTGGTTGAGATAAACGCTGATTTTTGATACTAGTTATTTGTGCTGAAGATGGAAGAGCAAGATCTAAAATAAATGCAACTTTCTGATTTCTGCTTATGGTTGCTTGTAATGCTAACAAATTTGAGCATTGGTGGAAATGGATTAAAATGAAGGTTGATGTAAAAACTAAAGGGCCAAATTTGTTTTGCACTGCTTCTACCTTCTCACTAAATCTTCCCTTGAGGTTTTTTTTACTTACAAATAAATTTCACTTGTTCTGAAGATTGGGAACTCTTTCCCACTGAAATTGTCCCTTTAGCAATTCAGTTCTATTTCTGGCCAATACATGAACTCAAGCCTCTTGAGACACTTGGCTTGTGTCGGAAATAATTAATTTTAAAAAACAATAATAAAAATCAATTAAGCAATCTTTCCTTCGCTCCTTAGTTCTTTCCTAATGATGTGGATGTCTAACAGCGCAAGACTAGGTTAAGCTTTTGGCCAATACTTGTTTGTAGAAGTGTTTGAGGTAACTGAACTGTTACATAGATTGAGTATTATGCAAATAAAGAAAGTGAGTCGGTGCTGCAAAAATTAAGAGTTTACCAGAATAAGGGACCTATTACAACATTGTTTAGTAACAAATTTTTGGAAAGCTAATGTATGTTGTGTCTTCACCCCACCTTCTAGTTGGGCAATTTAAGGTGGCAAAGCTCCAAGTTTTAAATTTGCTGGTGTTTTCGTTCAGTTTTTTTTTCTCCCTACTACCTGCTGCCAGGGTTAGGTCTGAATTTTGGGGCTGTTGGCAAAGGGTGTGCTTGTGTGTTGTTGTACGCGTTCGGAATAATTCTGGGTTGGATTAATTAGTGCTTCAGTAGGAGGATTATCTTTACTAATTCTTCATTTTTTGTAGTTTGCACCCTTGTGGTTACCAAAGAAAATTGTTTGATGGATCTAGCTCCAAAAAATATGTGTATTTATATAGTTTTTTTAATCAAATGGTATGTGGGCAAGGAATCAGTGCTTCATAGTAGCTTGTATTTGACAACAAAAAAAAAAAGCAAATAGTGTGAGTTTAGGGAAATGCTGGTCTCTTTGTGGGTTACCGGTGCCCTCTTGAGGCGAAACGGAAAGATGCTGCAGACTGGCAGCAATAGTGTGACTAGAACTGCTGATACCTGCTCTGGACTTGTAAATAGTGATCTCAGATCCTCGTTTGTAATCTGTTTTTTCTGCTTTCTTGGTTTGCAGGTGAAAACGCTAAAGAAGATCTGCAAGGGAAGAAAAGTCTGAGTGAGAAAGTTTCTCTCTATAGAGGTGACATTACAGTGCTTGAGGTTGATGCCATCGTTAATGCTGGTAGGTGGTTAAATGTTTTACATTGTTGTGTCTTGAAAATCCTTTATAGCACCATGTTACAAGTTTGAACTTTGAAAAGTTGCATAAAATTGTTATGTTCTGTGAAACTACCTATTTTTTCCCAAGTTCTCTGTATTGCATCTGT
This sequence comes from Fulmarus glacialis, assembly GCF_000690835.1. NCBI lineage: Eukaryota > Metazoa > Chordata > Aves > Procellariiformes > Procellariidae > Fulmarus > Fulmarus glacialis. The sequence goes on along the minus strand of NW_009222386.1, from coordinate 91,829 downwards.
TCATCCTATGTGCCTTTACTGTGACAAGGATTATTGTGAAACTTTAATAGCATGGTCACCAAGAAAAAAATAATGATCTTATATCTGTCTTTTGACTTAACTTGAGTAGCTGAGACTTCACACTTGATACTGTAGAAGGCTGAATTTTGATACTAAGCTACTGCGGTACATTCCTGTCTGTTTTTGTAAATCAAGCTGTTTGTGGGCTGGGTAATGTGAAAACCTTGAAAATAAGTTGATAGGAAAACTGAATTTTTGTTTCATGTGGCTTGAACATTTGCTTTCTTGTAGGGAGATTATATCTTTTTGGTTGTGACCTACAGAGTTCTAAAGAGAATCATAGAAAAATTTGGGTTGGAAGGAACCTTTAAAGGTCATGTAGTCCAAGCTCCCTGCCATTGGCAGGGACGTCTTCAACTAGATCAGGCTGCTCAGAGCCCCGTCCAACCTGACCTTGAATGTTCCCAGGGATGGGTTTAGTTTTAGTACCTCTTCTTGCTTAGTGACCGTGTCTCCATGTATGCAACTGAGGTGGAGAACTGCACGTAGCATCTTCTTGTGACAAAAGAGGAGGGGAGGAAAAGTCTATGTAATTACTTTCTTTGTGTGTTGGGTTATAATAAGCTAATTTGGCTGGTTGGGGAAAGACTATGCGAACGTTTCCCCCTATGCACACGCTCCAGCCAAATCTTGCCTGCGCTCCCCACCCTGAAAAGAATACAGTTTGTGTGTCGTGAGGCTGGAAATTCTATTCCCCCTAGTATTTGGCTGGCAGTGTCCTTAATTGTTAAGTAGTATTGATTCATTTTCAAGAACTGATTTTTGGTATTATTCATTTATTGGAAGGAAACATACTGCAGTATCTTTTCTGTGACGGAATAAAGTGCAGAGATTCCCAAGGTTGTACTGGCCAAACCACGCTAAAAAGCTTTGTAGAGATACTGGCTCAGGTCTGTGAAGAGTACAGAAATGTTTGCTAACACAGTGTGGAAGTTAGTGAACAGACTCTCTTGGATTTTTTGATGTTGTTTCTCTCTGCTTAACTCCCCACTTTACAGTGGAGACATGCTGCTGGTTTTTATGGAGTACAGCTAGAATCCTTAGTTATCTCAAAATGCATTTTTGCACTCCAACAAGTAATGGGGATGGTATTTCCATGCAAAAGTTTTTTTTTAATTAAAATCTTCTTGTTTACTGATGCACAAAAGCCTTTCCAAATTACAGACAAACAATATGGTAGCATCCAGGTAGCACACAATCCTCTCCTCGCTGTGTGGGCAAAGCCTCTGAAGCTTTTAAACCCCCCCCCCCCCCCGATTCTTTTAAGATGACATTTCCAGTAGTGCTCTCACTGACTTCCTTACTTTATTACTCTACAGTAAGTCAATATTAGCATACTTCTCTCGTTTTATGTGTAGATTCTCTTTGTTCATAGGTCTCCCTTGAATTACAGGCTGGAACTGGTTGCAGATTAGCTTCAGAATGGGAATACTTTCCTTTTCTTGATTTAAAGGGTTTTTCTCCCTTGCTCTTGAAATGTCCAAAAACCTATATCCCAGGCTACTGATGAAATTATCTACCTGTAAACTTGCCTGCCATCCTGGTAAGGAATGCATCTATCTGAGTAGAAATAAAAAATAGAGCCCAGTTAAAATCGACACATATTAATATGTTACTTTGAGAAAAAGGATTAAAGACCACTGAAAACCACACAGTAAAACTAAGATTGAAAGACCTGAAGAGGGACGTGAGACTCCTCAAGTATCTAGAAGGCTATTGGCAAAATGAAAGAAGTTGTTTCTGCTGATGTTTAAAGAGGGGTTGGATTTGGGCTTAATGAGAGATTCAGATTAGCTGTTCGCAAAACTACTTATTGGAAGGGACAGGGATACTCCACGGTATCAGGCTGATACGTAGCAGCAGTCCTAGGTCAGGACATTGGTACGGGTTGGTTTTTGAGATTCTTCTAGCCCTTTTCTTCTGTAATCTTTTATAGTTCCTAAAGTGCATAATATATTAACTATTTTGAATTGTTAAAATGCTTAGATTAAAATACTGACCTATAGTTACCTTGAAAAAATCAAATATTCTCCATATGTCAATGCAGTAATTAAATTTTAAGTGTAAGCCTTTGATTTGTTCATGGTTTCAGTGTTACTTTTTTTTTCTTTTGAAGTTAAACCTTTTAAACTGATTGTGGAGGATGTTTTGGTTCAAGATCTATATTATTGATGCAAAAAATCCAGTTGCTGCACTGAGATTTTTTTTTTTAAATCAAACAAAAAAGTCTCAGTGAAACTGTAGTGTCTTTTGGATGGTATCTAAAAGCATGTTTCTGTACTCTATGATGCTTTTGCAAAGAACTCCATTGTTTTTCCTTCTGCAATTAAAATTATCCAAGCCTCAAAAGATAAAGCAAAAAGTAGCCATGTCCTGTTTCTCCTTTGGAAAGCTCAATCTTGCAGACGTTCTTATGGTGTAACTAACGCAATCCCCACAGTACCAGCTTCTGTCTGTAAGTTGAATAAAATGCAGCCCATTGAACACGGAATAGGGGACAGACTTTTTAGGGGTAGATCTGTGCAAGTTCTTTTCATACTTGAAACCTTTTGGCTACCCTGAATATTAATTACTGACGCTCTCCCTAACCCAGGGCATGCAGCTGTGAAGAGACCCTCTTGAGATTTTTCTCTCTGAATTTAGGAATTCCATTAACTACCTCCTGTAATAAATAGTTTAACATACAGCAAGTCATATACAAATTAAAGCAACAGGAAGATACTTACAGTTTGAATTTTAATTTACATTGACTTACGCAAACAACAAAATGTGCCTTCAGTAAAGGGAATAGTATGGTAAATTCTGGGGCTGTGGAAGGGTGCCAGGTGGTTCAAATTGTCTCCAAATTTGGATACAAACACATTAGCAAAAAAATTTATATTTTCTAATACCTGCCTGTGAGGGGTAAATGAGACACAAATGGATTTAAATGGATTTACTTGATGAAACAAGGGTGTGAGAATATGTGCGGTACTTGCTTACAGCGCTGACTTTATACTGTGGTGCTGCCCTCCTTTGGGTATGCAGATAACAGCGTGACTCTTTGGAGTATGGCCAGGTTTATTTCTGAGCTATACTATGCAAACACTTCTGTTAAATTTAGTAGCTTACCTTACGCTCTGAATTCTGTTTCCCCCTTGACTTTCTCGCATATAAATGAGACAGTTAAAGTGGTAACTGAATTTCTTTTGTTAGGCTAACAAAGGTGTTAATGGTGATCTTATGTAGCTAAATACCACGTATGGCTGACGAGCACTGCTACAAAAGGATCCCCTCTTCTCCTAGACTTTAACAGACAAACTGAATGTTACTTTCCAAAAATGTTTTACAAACATTTTATGCTAAAAGAGGACAACTATGGAAACAGTGGAAGTAAAAGTTTGTGTCTTTGCTCATTGTCAGAACAACCGTATCAAAACAGCCACTTTGATACCATTCGTGATCAGCGTGAGGATCTATTTTCTGGCTTCTGAAGAGAGTGAGAGTTAACCTGAGATGCAGCGTGATGGAGAAGGTAGCTGAAAAAGGGAGCTGATATGCCATTTTGCTAAAATTGATGTCGGTTATCTACACCTGTAAATGTGTTATCCTTCCAGAATGGTTCCCTAAAACTTCTTTGCTACTGATTGCATTGCACACAGGTATTAGTTTAACTTGATGTTTTGCCTGAGGTGTTCCTTCCCCCCTTTTTTTTTAAGGATTCGGGTAAGATTTGTACAAAAATGTTATTTTTACTCCAATATCCTTTTCTACTGTTTCGGTATTAAGCCTTAAGAATGTGAACAGGCTGTCCCTGAGGCATGTACTTACTGTGTAAATCCATGATAACTGCCCTTTTTAACAAATGAAATATTCCTGGATGTCGCTTCATCCTGATGCTGAAAGTTCTTCAAGCACCTGGAAGCCAGATAACCACAATTAGCTGACTTGCAAATAATCTGTGGAAACTGAGCTCAGGGGAGTGTGTGTGTATGTGATTAGGGGAGGAAGAGAGGGTTTAGTCCCTCTGCCTCTTTCCTCTCAGCTCTTTTAACACACGTTTTATTCATACTGCAGGCAGCTCGTGATAGAAAGCATTTCTGTGGACCAAATGGGCTATGTGGGAATAAAGTTTCAGATGATATTGGAATACTAAAGCCACAAAATGTGTGATACCACCCCTACCGTCTTGCCAGCTCCCACTACCTTAGTGGTTTTGAGCTGCTTTCTCCAAAGTATGATACGGATTTAGGGAGCAAGTCTTTCCACTGGCGGTTAATTTAGCTGCAGTTCAAAATAAGTGGTGTATGTCCTGAGTTGTGACTTAAAGGAAAAAAAAAAGTTTCCCTCTGAGTCTGCTTGCCTGCTGCCTCTGCTTGTTTAAAGTGTGGATGGTATGACATGATGGTCTCCTGGCTTAGGTGGGTCTGATGGTAATAGGTCCTGACTGAAGTTTCCAGGGCCTATTGGAAAAACAAAAAGGATTAGTCCACCAGTCATGGAGCTTTTTCTGCTCACTTTTAGGCGTCTTCAAGTATGTTGTTTTTATAGAGCAGCCAATCCCAAATATAGAAATAAGCAGTAAAAGCCTCAGTAAGATTTGAAAAATAAATTGTGCAATATTCATAGTATCAGCTAAGCAGTAAATACTAAATTTCCTCTGCATTTTTTAATAAATATAGGGAAAAATATGTTGCTATTTATATCATATGCAGTAACTTTTAAATCTGAAGTAGACAAAGGAGTTGCATTTTTCAGAGTGGGTGTGATGTGTATGTCTATGTACCTCATATACCTTAAGCAGCAGTTCATCACTTTGACCCCAGGTATTCATTCACTTCTTGCCTGTTAATAAATCTTACTGTCCCGGTTCTAAGATAAGAAGGCATGTACTGATGTGCTTGTGAGTGAGTTTTTACTAGGAGCAAGATTGAGGGAAAACAATTATGCGGGGGGAAAAAAGGATTATCCTTATTGTTATTTGACTGGGGGGAAGAGGATGACTTGCAGAACACTAGAAGAAATGTTATTTCTTCTTAGCTTTGAAAAATATTCTTGGATATCTGTACAAAAGTATGGTACTGAGAACAGAAACCTTTAATACACAGGAAAAAGGAAGGTGATCAGTTCTATTCCAGTAAGTATTTCTGGTAATAAGTCTACAGTGTTGCTTCTAAATTAGCAATTAGACGCTTGCTACAGTTCTAGCAACTAGGTGGCTCCCTTTAAACTGTACTTGAGTGCTGGAATCATCTCTAATCCTCCCAAATTTGGGGAGAGACTATCACTTTTTAAAGGGAATATTTTTTCCATACGGGAAAACAAATGGGAAGTAAAATCTTACACTGATAAATAGTGAAAAGAGTTAGTGAAGAAAATAAGAAAACAACTTTTTATGTCCCTTCTTTACTAACCTCTGATGTTGGAATTTAATTACTGAACCTCATACTGTTCAAGAAGAGGTTTCCTCTACAGGAAACCGTCTACGTATCTGCAGTGAGTCACTTCAGCTGGGGGTGCTGGTTTGGCAGACACATGCTGCACAGGTTTCTTAGTTTCCTTGGCATATTCTGCAGGGCCAGCTGAGTGAAGGTATGCAGAGGGGAGGATCTCTTAGTTGCTTTAAGAGGCGAGGGTGTTTTCAGGGAGTGAATTACATCTGAGTCTTTTTAACAAATTTGTAAGAGTTTGAAACGCTTGTCCTGCTGTACCTTCCTATCCCGGTACTGGAAATGTGTGGAATTGGAAAATGTTTGGTTTCGAATATGCCGTGTTTGCTTTGCTTGTTGCAGGACTGGTTTTGACTGGAGCTTCTGCATGAGTCGACTTAGAGGATGAAATAGCCGTTTTCGTATTAAGTCTCTACTTTCCCTAATGAAATATGCCTTTCCTCCCTCAGGCTTCTTTCTTCACAACCGTGTTTAAGTATTTTAGTGTAACAGCAATATCGTTCTCTGGTTTTCTTGACTGAAGATAGCAGCAGATTTTCTTCTGGACTCTTCTTTTCCTGGCCTTGACCTTGAAGTATAATCCGATTGTTTAATTTTGAGGCATCCCATTTTTCTCAAGTCCAAAATTACACATCAAGGTAAAAGTACTATGTATTGAAACTGGGAACTGAATATATTATCAGTGAATTATGCTTAAACGAGTGTGTAAGTATAGATAGTGGCTGAACTATGCCTTTCCACATAAACAGCTTGTTAATGCGCAATCAGTCACTGCGGTTGCCTTGAACTTGGTGCTTAATGAACAGGTGGGGAAAAAGGATGGATTCTAATCTGGAACAGATCTGACATCAGGCAATTTCACTGATTGCTAATCCATTTCATTTGGCAACTTAATTTATCACACAAAATTTTCATCTTGTAGCTTCTGAGGTACAAATTACTTTAGAAGTGGCCTGGCTGAATATTACGAAGGTATTTGAGTCAGTCGCTGGGCCTGAACTAGTATTGTGTATATACTTACTCTCTCCCTTTTTATTTTACAGTGACCAGTAGTTCTTACTCTGGAGCTTATTTGAAATTATTCTTCAGCTTTTCATTCACTATAAAAATAGGTCCCTTAACTCAAATGTTCCTGCTACCGAAAGTGGAATCAACAAAACGTAAAATCTGCCCTTGAGTTGCTTATAGGATTTTTGCATGGGATGTTTGTGTTTATTAACATTGATTTAGTGGGGTTTTTGTTGGTCCCCCCCGCAAACTGAGCTAGACACAAATGGTTGCTTATGCTGGGAGCTTCTTAATGAGTTTGATGTCTAGTAGCATGTTTTGTAAGCATGTTTTAAATGTTTTATCTCCAGTGTACAGATAGGGAAACTGAAAACTTCTCTTGAAATCTCTTGCATGGAGTCATCTGGCATCTGCCTATGTAACTTAGACTGTTGTAATTTCCTCTAGGAATAGAACCAATAGTGCTAACAAATTGTTGTTAATTTGGTTTTCATCTTTAGTGTGAGCAGATTGTGATGTTAACCAAAGGTTTCTCAAGTTAATTTACAGTTGATGCAATTACACTTGTGTGTAAAGCCCTAGACTAGTTTATATATAGTCCCCACTTATTAATCAGAAAAGTCAATGTTAATAGTTGAGGGAATAGGTCATTCTCAATCATGACATCTGTGAGTGAGTTTATTACTGCTTTCTGTGGAAAATGCTTAAAAGTGTGGCTGGTGAGTAGTAGACATGGTTAAACTTGCCCTCTACTTGTGGTCTAATCTGATTTCAGTGTAGTTCTTCCCTTTAGTGTAATACGCATTTGGATGAAAACTAAAAACCTGTGTAAAGTGACAGTGATCAAGAGAATGAAACCTAAGAAAAGTACAGCTAGAGGTGCAGTTTAATTTAGGTGCATGACTTTAGCTGCTATCTCGGTCAAACACCGTTTGCTCTAAGGATGTGGCAAGGGCTTAAGATTGAGGAGACTAACTCAGAATTGTACTGCAGCAAGGATGGTCACAATATACTTTGAAAAAATCCCAGGTATAATTAGTATAACTCAAAACTTAAGAACAAAAAAAGAAAGGATTGGTAGTGCTGCAGACACATGGCAGGAATGAACTTTTTTCCTTGTTCTGGGGTGCTTTGGGAGGAGGAAATTAATTATGGTGAAATGTTTTTTCAGTATGCCAATATATCCCACCAGTGTGCTTATAGCTGTGTCGCTTAGCTAACAGAGATGGCTTCTGGGTGGGTCCGTGCCTCAGATACGGGCCTGGGCATTATCCTGCTGTTTTTTGCCTGTGAGCTGAGAGTCTCAGGTGATGGAATGAAGACCTAAACCTTTCATGCCTACAAGGAAAGCTTTGCCGATCAGCCTGCCATATGGGCAGATACTGCAAACAGATAGGCACTTCATGTTAACAAGCAGTGGGATGTGAGGGTTCACTGACTTACTGAGAAGCCATTAAAAAAAAAAAAAAAAAAGCAGTAGAGAAGAAAACATACTTTCCCTTGGAACAATGCACTCAGAAGGCTCCTTAAGCTAACAGGTTTGTGGACTGAGGCACCAGACGCACAGCAAGTTCAGGTTCAGAGCAATGCTATTTGAATTTCCGTGCTATTCCATGCTAGCATAGAAGTCTGAGTAGACAGAGATGAGGGTGCAGAGCATCTAATATCTAAATATGCAGAACAGGTTGCCCAGAGAAGTTGTGGATGCCCCATCATTGGAAGTGTTCAAGGTCAGGTTGGATGGGACTTTGAGCAACCTGGTGTAGTGAAAGATGTCCTTGAGCACGGCAGGGGGGTTGAACTAGATGATCTTTGAAGGTCCATTCCAATCCAAACCATTGTATGATTCTGTGAAATACCCTGGCACAAAGTTCGATGGCCAGCTATCTCCTCTGACTGGATTCAGCATAGTCTGTTAGTCTTACGATAATCTAACATAAAATGGGTGAGAGAGTCATTTTAGTAGCCTAATCTAACCTGATGGTGTATGGTATGTGGATTTATTTAACAATCTGGTCTTCATCAGTGTTGATACTTTCAGGCCACTGTCTGTTTTACCTAGACCAATATGTTCTCATTATTTCTTTGTTGAACCCATTTATTGTCTCTGATTATTTCTAGGCTCCCTGGGGTGATAATTGTCTATATAAACCATGCGTTGCTGATATTTTTGTTCATAAAACAAGCCAAAACCTAACTGCTTAGGAGCTTTATGAATACAAATAAAACATTTTAAGTAACTTTGACACTTTGTGGAGTAGAAAAAGAATGGGTGGGAGTAGAGGATACTATTTGCATCATTTGTGACTTGTCAGGTTTAGAAGTAACTCATTGTATTGTTCTGTTTGTGCTTTCACTTGATCTCTTCGCTTCTCAGGTTTGTGCGTGGCCACTCAAACTGAGCACATTTTATCTCCCTAAAATCAGGGACTGTACGTGTTGCAAGCAGGGCAGTCAGAGCTGTGTGGGCTCTGCTGGAGACCCAGGTTTCTAGCAATGTTCAGTAATTAAGGGGAATAGTACCAGGCTGTAAAATGTCAGGCCTTTCACTATATCACCTTCTCTTTTAGCTTCTCTGTCCTCTGACACTGCTTTATTTTATCTTTGTGGTTTGAGGGGGTGGTAACTTAAAATCCTTGCTCCTGTAAGTAGAACTTCTTTCCTGTATTCCAGGACTGAAACGTGGTCTTTACTAACCATCAGACCAATGGGATTATTGATCCTTCATGCTGTGGTTACCCTGGACTTCTTTTGCCTGTGCCCTTTCTAGAGAAAACTAGCAACATACAGGCAAAACACCTGCAAAGTTGGATTTCTTAAAAGTCTGTAACTGCTTGCAGTTGTGACATGCGAGGTAGTGTGGGATGCCATGAAAACTTTCTGACAGCAGGTGGCAATAGTGCCACTGTTATTGTGAAGCCACTTTTTGCCTGTATACCTTAATTTTCCTGGACATAAAATGAGTAATGACTTAAGCAGAGGAAACAAAATGCATGTGTTCTAGGACTGCTTGTTGGATAGGCCATCGATACGGCTCATACTTATTAAATGTCTGCTCCATTTTATTACGTGTGTTTAGTGTGTGTTTGAAATAGAACAGGAGACAGATGTGGTTTGGAAGAACTGTAAGCATCTGTTTTACTTCATAGAGGAATGTATTTAGGAAGGACCTTGCTTTCAGCCTGTCTCATCCCACATCTGATGACAGTGCGACTGTCATCTTGAGTGCACTGATGGAGCAGTGTCGTGTAAGAAACAACTCAAGGTCTTCTTGCACAATCGTGCTTTGTTTCGTAATATTAAATCCACTTTTAATCAGGACTTGTGGGGGATTATCTAAAGGATTGTGGGTTTTTTTTAAGCCAATAGTTGCAACAGTATGTTCACAGTCAAGATAGGCATGCAACATGGTGCTTTTTCAAGCTTCTAGCATTTAAAAAAACCCAAACCAGTCAAGCTTCTAATCATTGAAAAGCATTAGGACACGAGAGAAGACTTCTTTTAAAGTCTCCTTTCTCTGCAATACCTACAAAATCTTGGCAGTGGGTGGTCAGCTGCTAGGCTGAGATTATCTGAGTTAGTATTGCCCCCTCATACTTCTCTGTCCGGACGCAAGTTTGCTCTTTCCTACCTTTATGCTGTAACTATAAACACGTTGGGATGGACTACGTTGTTCTGGGTTTGTACAGATATTAGCTCAATGTGATCTCAGTCAGTGTAAGTAATACCGTAAGGTTAGCATGGGAATTAGTATTCCTATGCAAAACATAATGCCATTAATATATGCAGCTAAGTACTGAATGGGGAAAGCCTACTTTCATTGGAGCAAGTAAACTTTAGGTTTATCTCATCCAACCTACTAGACACAGAAAATGGGATACCTACTCACCAAAATGGTAATGAGAGTTGATGTTCAAAAATGCTGTTGTTTAGCAGTCTGGCTAACCCCGTCTGTCTCCTCTTCCTTCTCCTTTGGCAGGAGGCATTGCTTTTGCATAATTCTCTTAGCTGCTGAGTAGAAGACTGGTGCTGTGTCTTCCACCCTTTGTTATGATTTCAGATTTGCCTGGTGTTTTGCCATTTGCTGCAGATTTTGGGGAAACTTTTCAGAAATGTTAGTCACTTGAAATACAGTTTCAATTACTTATTACATGAATAATTACAGACTGTAAAATGCAGTTTAGGTTTTGTTTTGACCTATGGCTGTTAGAAACTGACTCTTCTGAGAAAAGGAAAACGTTTCTGTTGCAAAACCAGAAGTTGCTTTCTTCAGGAATTCAGAATGTCTCTCGGTTAAAAAAGGGTATTAAGGGTACGACTTGGCTTTAAAAATCTGGACTCCAAACCCCTTTGTGTGACCTGCTGTCACAGTCATAAAAATTAGTAATGGCAGCTAAATATACATCAAAGCACGGTGGAGGCTTGCGAAAGCGGTATTTGCTTGTTAGTCCAAGCACAATGGCAAGTGTTGTTTGCATCATGTGCGAATAATAGACACTTGTATGTTTATATGCCGTTGTTCAGAGTTGTTTGTGAAACATGCTGTGGTGTTTGGATGTATGTGGGAATTGTTTTAATTATAGTACTGAAGATGCTGCAAAGCCCTATGTGTTCTTCAGTGTGGCAATGAGCTATCAGTGCTCCCATGCGTCTCCGATTCCTGTAAAATTTGCACTCGGAGGTGACAAGAATGTTCAAACGTGATTTTAATATCTCCAGCCTGGATTGTCGCTTGCACAACGTGCTCAAATGGCCAAGAGGGGACATGAGTGGTACGGTTCCTTCCTCCTTTGGGGTAGCCTGTCCTGAATACTGGAACCTTGGCTGCAGAGGAGCTATTCAGAGCTTTGTTCCTTCTCCCCTGAGCTGTGCTGGAGGGCAGGCAGACTCATAAAGAAGAGATTACTTGGCTGTTGTAGGAGCTACATTGTAGTGGCCCTTGTCCTCAGATGGTTTCAGCAGTGATGCCTTGAAGCCCGGGGCTTTTATTGCCTATTGTGTTTGAATAATTGAAATTTGTGGAAAAACGCTGATTCAGAAAACTTTTTAGCATTACTGCTCCTTCTCTCTTTTGTCACTTGCATGTCTACACTGCAGTAACTTTAATCTGGTGTACGACGTGAATCACTTACATATGGCTCTGTAGCACATTCGTTTTATGCTTTAAAGTCGGTTCCTGAGGAGTAATAAATAGAAATAGTTAATATCTGGTATGCCTAGTTGTAGGCTGCCTCAGAAAGATGGTTCTGTCAACTGTATTTGATTTGTATTTAGAATGTTTTGCATTGCAAATCCACGTTAGAAATGCTTTTAAATTTAAAGTATGAACCATATTGCTTTTTCAAGAGAACTGTACTCTTGTGTCATGTGAAATAACATTTTATTTAAGAAGGAGATGGTATTGCTTTCAACTCTATCAAACCAGGTTATAGAGGAATGTAAGTCTTCCCAGTGACTTGATATGCTAGGTAATATTAACTGGCAACCCATTTCCTTTATATTTCTAAGAATTTGTGGTGGTGTAGCCTATTTCAGAGAAACTCTGTTTTTTCATCCTGTCGGTTTCAGTCCACTTTGAAGTGATTGTGTTGGGCAGTGTGGTCCAGGTCACTACTTGACTAGTTCTGAATTTCTGCAAATCTGAGTCCTGATATTACTCTTTCTGAAATTAAAATCAAATTTTATAATGACTTCCAGCATAATCAGTCAGTGAAAAATGGTGGATTTTACCTGCAGAGTTCACTAAACGATATCGGGAAAAGTAACAGAAATCAAGAATTTATGTACGACTTAATATTTCTGAGGTTCTGTGATAATTTTCATTTTAGGTTGGCCATTACCTTGAGAAATAAAACAACTGAGTCTACCCTGGGGGAAGGGCGACCAGGACAAATACAGCAGTTCTTAGTTTTCCTTTGATTGCTTGGATGAAGGCATCTCCAAATGCTGGAGGCCAGATGATTTTTGCCTTGTGTCACAGCAGAGCTTTGCCTACCAGCAGTTCTAACCTTGGCCCTGACCCAGCTAATTATAGTTTTGGTTGGTTTTTTTTTTTTTTTTTTTGCTACTAGATGACAAACCCCAGCATTTCAGAGAGCTGAGTGATCAGCGTTACAGCTGTTTTACCACAAAGAGTGATTTCTCTACCTTGCACCTCCTTTTTGGCAAAAATGAACCCGCTTAGGAGGCCCAAACTTGATGTTTTGGTAGGGCTTAGAGCCCAAAGGCTCTTCAGGTCAGGAGTTTACAGCTTCAGAGGCTGCAACTCTAGTTGAGACTAGTCCCCAACACCAGTAAAAGATTAGATTAAAATAAAAACTGTTTCTTAAATTCAAAACGAATCCCCTGACAGACGGCACAAGGGGTGTTTTCAGATGGGAGTATTTCTCTCTATTGTATACTCTCATCAAAGACATAGCGTAACATTTTGGTTTCCTACTTCTTTCTTAGTGCCCATGTCCCAGGGGTTGAGTTACCTCTGGCTTCTCATCTTCCTTTGTGCTGGCATCATCAGACTCAAAACAGGATTTAAGTCAGAAAGTATAGCTTAGCAATATCTCTGCTGCCTTCCTCTTCTCTCCTATCCTCTAGTGGCTAGCACCTAGCAGAGCAGCTTGTGTTGACTGCAGCCTCCTGTTCTACCCTTTCCACCCTTGTCCTTCCTGGGGAGAAGGATGTGAGAGGGGAAGCATACACGGTGTTGCCTTTTCTCCTTGGAAAGGTGCCTACGAGCTGGTATCAGATGTAGTCTCCTAACTGCAAATTGGTGTCTCAAGTCATGACCTTCAACGTTTGGTTTCAGCAGCCGTGGGCACCAGCAGTCAGGGAAGCTGTGCTAATGTATTTAAACCCATTTTTTTGTATTTGGGCCAGTACTAATCATCCAGGAAAGCCGAGTTTTGTTCTTACTTCTTGTCTGCCTCCTTTAGAGATCCAAGGCTGTTCTGCTTTGCCTGGGGGTGAGAGTGAGATGGATGGCTCCTTGATGTCTTTGCTATAGACACTGTGCCTCAGGAGTCTCCCCTGAGCGCTGCTGGAGTCACTTCATATTTCATAATCCCTTGCTGACAATTAAGTCAATTTGCTGGTGCAGGCGTGATAGAGCTAAGCTAGGACATGTTCCTTTTTTAGCCGGGATCTGGAATGAAAATCTTACTTTTCTGCTTTGATTGAATGGAAAACTGAAGCATACCGTTACCTCTCCCTGGCTTGGAACGTGGATCAGATTTATCGGTGGCATTGCCACCCTTGCTGGACTTCTTACTCGTGAATTTATTTTCCTTTTTTTCTATAGGGGGAGGAGGAATCAAGGCAGGCATGCATTGAGTTTGGTGCAGAAGATGGTAAAGCATCACTCCTCAGCAAGAAAGGATCCAGCTGTGGGCTGGGGAGCCTGGAGCTCTAGCTAAGGACCTGCTTGTGGGAGTGGGGGAAGGATATGGCCTCAAGATCCAGAGTTTTAGGAAAGGGCGACAGGCGCTTTGGATCTGTGCAAACTAAGTAGTCTCTCTTGTCCAGCGTGGTCTCTAGCTGGATCAAGGGATTATTTTTTAAATTCCCTGGTCAAATGCAACATTCCTCCTGCTAGAAATACTGCTTTGGCTTTGACTTTTTTGGTTGAACAACATTGTATTCCATAGTCTTGCTAAATATATAATTTGGTTAATATTTTCTTGTTCTACCTTGGGTCTAATTTTTTCTTCAATCCTAGCATGAATATAGTGCTGCAAATTTGGAGTTAGTCTGGTGAAATGGAAGATGATTTAACGTTAAAAAGTGGAATTTTGGGTGCTTTCTGGTTGTGGTGAAATCAGTTTATGAATAGGCTTACATTTTTTCACTTGGGGTTGTTATGCTTTTTGGACACAGGGTCTTTCTAGTTGATGTTTATACACTTCTAGCATAGTACTTCATTCTCAATGCCTATACTGCAATACGTAATATGTGTGTATATATGCACTCTTTGTATTTTGATTTTTTTTTTTTTAATTTAGCTGCAGTTTTAAGTGTTTATTTCAGACTAGCTAAGTAAATAGTCCGCACAATCAGCAGTCTGCTTGGCATTGTACAAATGCTGAAGATAAATCCTATATAATTAGCGAGACTGAAGAGTTTTAAGTTATGATTCTGGATTACATTCCCTTGCAATATACCTCTTGTGAGTGCATATAATGACTCTGTGAATTAGGTAACAAAAAAAATGTGCATATAAACTGGAAATAAAATCAGTTGCTGAACAGCCCTAGGCTTTTAATTCAACTTTTATACAAATTGGTCCAGGTATCCCACGGTGGGCTAATTCTTAGCAAGATTGAGGTGAATGTATTAATACAACTTCAGTGGTGCACACGACAGTACTGTTTTTATATGACAGAAGTTTCTTTCAATTATATAATCTTTTAAATGCTTTTTTATTTTTCTGTAGAGTATCATAATTGAATTTCCTTCCATGTAACACGCACGCATGTGTGAAGATAGCTGATGGGAGAAGGTAATGGAAAGAAAGATGTTTGAAGAGATTGTTTATGGATTTTTTTTTGTTTGTTTTTATACTGATGCAACTGGTGGCTCACTTTATTCTTTTGAAAACCTTGCTGGGAGAAGCTGATGTGTTAATGGATGTAGGATTTCCATTCTCAAGCTATGTGAACTATTTCATCTTAAGAATTGGAAATCTGAATCTGGTACTTCCAAAGCATCTTCTCCTTTGTCCAAAATGTTTGTTTTTCAGAGTGCACGGGTGAGTCTTTTTGGTGCCAACACATTATTCTTTTGAAGCTTAATACCTGCATCATATGTAATAGCTTGCAAGTTTTATGAAAATACTGGTTTTAAATAAGGCAGCTGTGTCACTGGATAGATTTGAGTTTAAGCCTTGAACCTGGAAAAAGCTGCACAAGTTGTTAAATTCTAGTGTAGGCATAGTCACGTTCACTTTGGAAGGATTGTTCATGCATAATTTAAGGACATCTACAAGTCTTGAAAAGTGATGTGTTAAAGGGCTATTTCTCATTGAAGTTTTTTTCCCCCCAGTATTTAATAAAATGGCACTAAGTTTTGTTCTCTTTAAAAGCTGCTCTCTAATCACTGTAGTTCATTATTTCAGCTTCAAAGTGTAGTCTGTACAGAGAGGCAATGGGGTGTATCCACATCTAGAAATTAAGCAATAACCATGTAGTTTGGTGTTTCAACAGGCTTTGTTCATTAGTAAGTACAATGATCCATTGTAAGTACTTGCTGTAGTCATGATGTTCTTAACAGTCTGAAACTTAAACTCTCCAGGATGATGATTTTTTTTTTTTTAATATAAATTCCTGACTGAAGCGGTACTACCAGGTGTACCAAATGCACTTCCACATTTCTTGGTGTAACAGTAACGGTTCTGCAGAATCATTATGAGAAGAATATCAGAAATTGTGTGTTCGTGTGTAATGCGTGCATGCATACGTACGTGGCTTTGGATTTACCAGTAATTCATGCTTGCACTAAGAGCAAGAACAACAACTATAGATGTGGCAGAATGATTGGAAAAGCTTCTTTAAATAAAACACATTTGAAGAAATTGAAGCAAGAGAAGGAGAAACAAAGGCACAGCAAATACTGAGGAAAATGGAGAAAGGGAGAAATAAAACTGAAGTGCTGCCGCAAATTAGCGGGAGAAGGAAGTTGGTCCTGAAACATAGGTGGGCACATGCAGAACAAATTGTTAGTGATTTGATGGGTTTGAATTATTGAAGCTCATCTTGCAACTCCATGGACCCAACTCTTAATCATTAAGACAACGCCTACAGATTGTGAAGTTTGATCAAGAAGACCATAGGATGTGAAGAAGTGGATGCTTCTAATTTATGAGAAGATGAGGGAATGTTTAGATGTGCTAAAGATGTGAGTGGGAGGGAGCGGGAGAGGGTCACTTGACCAGGGTGTTGTGGGTTGGGGCTCTAATTATACAGCTATTTGGTATCTTTTTGGCAATAAAAACAATTAACTCTTCACTCTGAATGAGAGGAGTCTGTCTGTGCTTTAACTCCTCCCCTGGAAGCTCCCAACCCAAGATTGTCCTGGGCAAGCACATGGAAAAGTGGAAGTCAGCCATTCAGTGAAATTTCTTTCAGCTTTCCAACCTTAGTGAAGCAATTTAGTTTGTGACTGTATGTAAATAGCTTTTGTTAATAGTGTGTTCAAGGTAGTTGTGAAATGCTTACATGAGGGGGGGGGAAAGGAGAAAAGTAGCCTGTGTTTTTAGTTATTTTTGGTATTGCATTTGGTATTGGTATTTATTACAGTAACTCTTCTCCATCTATGAAACTGAACAACCTGTAAAAAAAAAAAGGCTGCTGATTTTCAGTTATGTTTTACAGTGCAGGCTGTACTTGTAACCTAGAAACTGTGCGAGAAGATGACACAGTCTCTAGAGTCTGGAGGTTTTTGGGGGGGTGTCCTGGTGCAGTCCTGCTGGAGCTCCTGTGCTGCACACGCTGCGGTGGCTTCTGCATGCAGGTGTAACACAGTTGTCTGCTGCGTATCGGTACTCAGCCAGTAAGACGAGGTGCAAAGCCATAGCTCGTAAACGATTAACTACCAATGTTTGAATCTGATCCAAAGAGATGGCAAGCTGCTTAATAAACACAGTTGCCTTCACATTATATTGAGAGCAAAAGGTCGGTGATCCCAGACCAAAGCTGGTCTGTCCTTTGCCTTCTAACAAGCATCAAATGTTTTATAAATGGAGGCAGAGTTCAAATCACTGCTCTTGAGGTTTTTTTTGGTGAGTGCAGCACTGAATTTATTTAGGTTTTTATTGTGTAGTCTTCGGGTCGCTAGAGTGTGCTGCAAGCCCAGCCCTGCGCGGCTTGGGCTGGCTGCGAGCTTGCCCTAGTGCTTTCCCTGCCGCTGGGTGACCGTGAATTTTTCATCATGTTGCTTTGCTGTCGCCTGGGGAACTTGAGCGAATTCCCCTGCTATTTTCTTTGTGTTACACCCTACTTCCCTGCCAATGAATGACCTGGTGACTTGTTAGCCTGGTACCTGGGTGCCCCAGGAGAGCATCATGTCGTTAAGTAGTATAACGTCCCTACGGCCACCTTTATTTTGCCGAATAAGGAGCCCATACGAGGTTGCCACGCTGATGGCTTATAAAGAGTTGGTATCAACAGCATTTAATTAAACCATTTATAGGTGCTGTGTAGTAATGTTTATGGAGTTGGGCTTTTGAGCTTTGTGGTGGTGAATGTGGGGAAGAAAATGCAGACCTGCTGCGTAGGGCTGTGTATGGAAGAAAGCACACGGTGTATACAGTGCTTGGAAACTTACTCATTTTCTTTATCAAGAAGTCCTAGTTCTGCCTCTTTTAGATGTGGTCTGTTTTCCATGTTCCTGCAAGTTATTCTTTGATAGAGATGCACAAATTGAAAGTAGTAATTTTTTTTGACATACAATGCTTTTCTGCTTGGTCAGGAAAACTTTATACGGTTGAATTCTTTTCATATTTTTGGTGAAGGCTGAGGCAGTCTGGATGTCTAGCTTGAGGACAAATCCAAAACTGTAGAAACGTAATTAAAAGATTTTTTTTTTTATTACTTCTGCTCTCCTGTCGTATTTTAATTAAGTTCATCGTCTGATGAAAACTGCATTCTGAAATACAGTGGGAAATCCATAATGTCTTCTCTTTTTCGTGGATGAAGATCACGGTTGACAGTTCTCCTCTGCGGGCATACTGTGAGTTTCTGCTCTGAGAATAAAAGCTCAGCTGTGCAGGGAGCAATTTTCGTAGGGACAGGGCTAAAGTTGTGAGGCTTCATACAGAAGCAAAGGACAATTGCCTTCCATCTGAAGTGTGAGATTAACCTGTCTTCTGTGTAAGTAAATGTGTATTTTTAAAGTCGTAACTTTCCGAAACCTAAAGCCTGCTAAGAAAAAGCACTGTTATGTATACATTTCTATACCTATACATTCTGCAAAGAATGAAACAAATGATAAACTTCTATTTGTTGCTTAATGCTCTACTGGAAGGCAATCTTATACAAGGGCAAAGTCTATCTGAGCACCCCTATATACACAACAGGATTATCAGCAGTTACTAGCATCAGTCTACTGTCGGGGCAGCCTCTTTCGTTTTGCTCACAGCTGCATGTGCTGTTGCATGCTCCAGTATTAATCTCATAACTCATTCTGTGAAGCGGGCAGGCCATCTTGTGCAATTTAACAGAAAACTGTGGGAAATACGAGCGCAGATTAGGACAGCTAGGAAAAAATACTCTGCTGAAGGGTCCCCTTTCCTGCCCCTTGTGATAATTTTGATTTTATGCAAAAATAGGCTGTCCAGCTATTTTCTGTCTCTGTTGAGCATGTGGATGGAGTGCCCAAATCAGACCGGCAGAATCTTTAAGTGGTGTTAGTGTTTTATGGCAACGTGATAACATTATTTAATCTGGAAATAGTTACGGCTGCTAATATGTCTGGAATTTGTGCCAGATGGTCATTTTTTTGTCTAGAATGATACAAGCTAAACTGGGAGGAAAAGGCAAAAAAAAAAAACCAACCCCAACCCAACCCTACAAACAGGTCTAGCAGCTTCACTGTTCGTACAATGCACGGAGCTGTTTTGTCCCGGTGCCTTTAATTGAACGTGATGAACATAAGTTTGGCACACCAATTTTTGAAAAGTAAAAATTCTGTTTTCAGGCCAGTGAGGGATGAATGCTTCTAGTTAATTTTTGCTTCACTAATGTGAGAAATAATTTTATTTTTATTAATATTTTTGAGCTATATGTTAAGGTTGTAAATTTCCTTGGAAAGCTAGCAAATGGAACATGCCTATGAAGAGATTAAAGTAATTATACTGCAATGCTCCACTAGCAACAGAGAGCAGTCTGGGATAAAATTATTTGGAGAGACGCCAAAGCCAAGTTTGGTTCCATTTTAAGCTAAAACTAATTAAAGTTGTCAGGTCTTACAGTGGTCAAAGGTTGCTTAGCTGCTACTTGAAATAAATGAATCTTTTTCTCAATTGGTAACGCTAACAGCTACGTGTTTGCAGCTGTCTTCGTAATAAAAAGAGCTCCGAGAACCTTCTAGTTCTTGTATGTATGTTTGCCTTTGCATATGTCTATTTTAGCATGTCAAGTGGTATATTCTGGTCATAATATGGAATTACCTGTCTCGCCAGCTATTAGTCTTTTTGTCTATGCCCACCTTCTCTTTTGTTGTTTTATTTTGTTTGTGGAGAGGAATTCTTATGAAGAAACTTCATCGGAGGCTGCTTTAAGACTTTCTGTTTCAGAAAAGCTACTTTGGGTCATTATACATTTAAAACAGCTGTACAAGATTCAGGAGAATAAATACGGATTCCTAGAGTGTGAAGTCTGATAGAAAATTACATTTTCTAAATTATTCTTAATTTTTCAAATGTCATATGCCAGATGCAATTGACCTCAGAAATTCTGTTGAATGAGCTGTTGGTCATGAAGATAGTCATGAGTTTGCCAGTTTTAAGTGGTGTAACCATCCTGAAATGCTGGATTTTTTTTTTTTTTTTTTTAAATCATGCTAAATGTATTCCTCCCTCATGGAAATACTGATATGTAATCATTCAAAACATGTTTATGGCAGTTTCAAGAATGGAGAGCCTATACTCGCTGTCAGTAGTAGGTTGTTGGGATTATTTAATTTTTTTTTGCTATCACATGCGCATAGATGTGGAGGTAGGTGTATATAC
Source organism: Fulmarus glacialis (assembly GCF_000690835.1). Taxonomy (NCBI): domain Eukaryota; kingdom Metazoa; phylum Chordata; class Aves; order Procellariiformes; family Procellariidae; genus Fulmarus; species Fulmarus glacialis. Next base: position 71,615 of record NW_009222386.1, on the reverse strand, counting down.
TCAAGGTTTGATCTCAGAATGTTAAAGCTGAATTTTTGCAATCTTGCATTTTGTAGTTTGAAGGTGGAAAGTTTGAAAATGTATTTTCCAGCATCCAACTTGCTGCATTTAAATACCCAAGTCTGGCTTTCTGCGACACAAAACAGGATGAACCTTTAGAAGCCGCTTCACTTATGCACACCTGCACACGTGTGCACACACATGCGTGTTGAAAAAACATAGCCAAGCAGGTCATTCTTTCATGCTTTTCTTATGGATGAGGTATAAAATTTAGGCACTGGTTTTTTTATCATAATAGGGCTCAGGAATGGTGCTGGAAAATACCTGGGTGAAATTTATGGTTTTGCCTGAAGAATTGTCTAGAAGTAAATTTGTTTGCATTACTTTGGTCCAACGATTTGTCCTCCAAAAAGAAAAAAAAAATCATGTTGATAACTTTTAAAAACTCATTTAAAGTTTTATTATTAAGTTTAGCTGGATCTGTTTGTACATGGGGAGGAAAAAGATCTGACAAGACATGGAGTAAAGAGGCTGATATCAGCCAGAGCTACTTGCTGAAATACTGGATGCATTTCACTTTTACATACCACTTCTAATAAATAAACTTTTACCTCTAAAGTTTCACCTAGCTCTACTGTAGACTTACCGTGAAATTTAGATGTCAGGCTTGACTGGCTAAATTCCAACTGGGATAATTAATAATTTGCCCTTAAAAATTCATTTGCAGTTTTGTATTCCTTTTTTTTTTATTTCCCCCCTTGCCCTGAGCAGCTTTGAAGTGGTTCTTCTAGGTATACTCTCTGTGTGTGTGTGTGTGTGTGTGTGTGTGTATATTTTATTGTGTGATATCCATTGTGCATGAGTACAATGAGGAGTATTGAGGAGACAAGCTTGAAAGCCTGAATTTAGGGTTGGATGTCAGTTGACTTTCTGTGCTCTTGGATGTCTCAACCCTGATATTTCATGAAAGGTATTGGGTTAAATTGACTTTGCATATTAGACTTAGGAAGTAAAAAAAGCTTAGTGGATATTGCAGATCACAAAGAGGTGCTTTTGTGGCTATTAACTATGCCAAGATATTTTTCCATATATGAAAATTGAACACATGAGAGATCAAACAGGTTGTGTAAGACTTGCTTTGACTTTATAGCATCTATGTATAATTTTAGTAATAATGTTTAAGCACAATTATGAAATAATACTGTTTCCTTTCCTGTGAATTTGTCTTGTTGTAGAGCGAGCTTATATATCTGTAACTGTTTGCAACAAGCTTTCAACGCCAACTACAGAGGAGACTTACTTAACTAGACTGGAATGGCAATCTAAAGCGACGCTAACAAACCCCGTGGGATCGGGATAGCTCTTAATTCTAGCAGGTGCTTGCTAAGCTGGGGTTTAGCAATTTGTTGCCTCAAACTGTGAGGAAGGCAACCTGTCTGACCAGAATGTCAGTTTATGAAACTTCCATGGAGATGACTCCAGAGTGGTCAATGTGTAATGTTAAAAACTAACAAAACCTTTTTATTAAAAAGGGAAAAATATATTTGTGCTGAGTGCGTTGAGAAAAGTGAGGAAGTGCAATTGCTGTACTTTTTTCAGTAAAAGAATCTTAAAGGTATTTATTAACAATAAAAAAAGTTATGTTATAAGCATATTAGACTGGATGCTGTCTTTACGTGTTACCTGACTGAGAGAGTTACCCACTGCTCGGCCGTGGCAGTTCCTCCGTGTCTGTTTGGCGCTCCCCTTGCCTTTGCAGGAGAAAGGCACTGGGCTCTAACATCGAGCAGCAGCCTTTAAATGCCAACTTTCTTAATGCAAAATGTATATTAAATTCTTTGCTGCTGTTGCTGTAAAATTCCTGCACCAATTCTTTACCAAACTGCTCTGTTTTGGCCATCGCACGCCCTGTGGGAGGGAGGGCTGGCTGCCCTTAGCCTTTCAGAAAAACGGAGGTAGCTTCAGTGTTAAACTTCTCAACCTCTAAATCTTCTTATTGTAAAAGTGATTAGACAGATTCATAGTCAACGGGTCATAAACGGACAGTAAAAGGACTGGACATAAACGTACGCTCTAACATCCTTAATGGAGCAGTTACGGATGCAGGGGGAATGCAAGAGGAAGGGACCGCAGGCAGTTGCCAGGCTGACATGTTCTCCCTGAACATCGTCCCCAGTTGCTTCCATCAGGGAGAAAATCCTGGGCTAGGCAGACCATTAGTCTTACGCGGTAAGGCATTTCTTCCTCATAATAGTATTTTGGAGTGGGTATCTCTCGCTCTTAAAAACTAAACTGCTCGGGCTTCTCAGGACAGGTTCATTTCCCCTCTCTGCCCCTGTCATCAGGAGCAAGTTTAAATTTACATAAAAAATGGAAGAAAAGCTTCTGCTCTTACTGCTCAGAGCCCTGATGTCTGGAGCCGTTCTACCCCTGTAGGAATAAATGTCATGAGTTAAGTCCACTTTCTCTAAATATCTTTTTCCTTTTATGTTCACAGGTTGCCTTGTAGTGATTGACAGTTCAATTATTTCAGCAACATGTAGCTATTGGGATGTCATGGAATGGCACGTATATTTTTATTTATATATCTATATATCTATATATATGCACTCTAGTAATTAAAGCCAACCAAGGCAGTGATGTGAAGCGGTGCGCTCTATTCCTAGAAACAGGAATATCCAAGTGGCTGTGATTGAGTGAGCTGAATGTGGTATCTGTGGGGGATTTGCTGTTGGGTGCATTAATAAGCAATAACCATTAAAATAGACATGTGCATCCACATACACACATACGCTTTTTTACCACAGCATTTTAATCAAGTACAGAGTATATAGGAGAAAGTATTATGTTGTTTCTGTGTACATAGCACAGTTAAGACTAGTGTGTTTTCTTGCAAAGCTCACAGCGGATTGCAAGATTTTTTTTTTTTTCTTTCCCCAAATTCGCTTTCACAACTACGCTGTGACAAACTGCACTTGCTGGTCTGAGTTGCTAATGATATCTAGAAATCTTATGTTAATCACTAAAACCCACAACCCCCTGAACAAGCAAACAAATGAAAGAAGTCATGGATTAGCTTGTTATGCTGTCCTGGATGACTTGTTTTTCAGTATGCTTATGGGGATTGGTTTCTACTGCCCACCAGTTATTTAATCCTGTTTTTAACAAGGAAATTTAGTGAAAAAAGCTACTAAATCTCCTTTTCTAAAACAGAAGGTCTTTATTTATTGTTTATCATGGAACAATTAAAATGAATGTGAGTATCTGTTTATGAAGGCACTAAAGCTTGTAATAGCTTTCCTGTTTGCTTTGGGGTTTATTTAGGGTTTTTCAGGGCTACCAATGCCGGGTAGGAAATAAAACACTTTCGAAGCAGAAACTGCATGCTGGGGTTTTGTAATTTTTTGTTTGTTTGTTTTGTTGGGATTTTAGGATTAAATTATTATTATAAAGGAGACAGGCCTTCAAATGGTGCCAAAACAGTAACTGTAGAGTTTAAATTACATATCTTGCTATGTCTTGTTTCATCAGTAAAATTTTTGAACTTTCAGTACTTGTATGTCAAAAGATAATTTTTGAGTGATATTATGTACACATACATGATGGCTTTTATCACTGAGTACTTCAGTGTAAGTACTGAGTATTTCACACTGAGAAATAAAGTGGAGGTTTTTTGTTCTTTACTGGTAAACAGTAAATATGCTCTTCATGTTTCATACCAGCGCTTGAACAAGTAAGTATCTACTGCTTTATGATGAAAAACCCTCAAAACTTCCAGGTTGTAGCTGGTGAGAGAGGTCATGTTTGTATCTGAGAACAGATTGATCGCAACTGCTGGCTCTGCTATAATTTGGTTATTACCCATCGGCTGATCAATATCACGCAAAGAGAAAAACCCCAGGTCGAGGCAGAAGTGAAACTCGCACTTTTCTTGGTCAGCCTTAACTGAAGTGGCTGCTGCCTATGTCGAACAGAAATGCTTTTGCTTTCATCTGTGGTCTGCACTGGAAGGACAAAAGGGGAGATTTTCAAAAGCTGTAATGAGAATCAGGAGCTGAAATCCCAATGACTTTTAATGAAGGTTAGGGGCAGATGCTTTCGTTGTGCATCAGAAACTTCCCTCCTCTTTCTCAATTGTCCAAGTTGCTGATGGTGGATGCCGATGTGCCTGTGCTACCTTCTGGACTCCTTTAGGAACAAAAGTTGTCTGGAGTTATTTTGTTCGCTCTCTTGCCTGAGCTGAAACACAGATCCCCTTTACTTGTTTCCATGAAGAGCGATCTGTAATCACACACACATCTCTGTCCCTCTCCTCTATGTGCTGCAGAGCCACGTCTCTCTATAGTAAAGCTACTTGAAATATAAAAGCACTGAGAACATCCCACTTGGTTACTTTGTGCTGGAGCGCTGGGTACCATGAGAAAATAGAGTTAAGATTTTTCTGAAGGTATCTTGTTGTTTCGGTGTGTGGGAGAAATTTTGTCTGGTGACCTGCAAAAGATGTTGCAAAGGTCTCCTTTGAGCAGTGTTGGAAATATCTTCTGTGCACCTACATATGGCTGTGCTTACAGGAAAGGTAGTTTAATAAGTTTAAAATACTTCTTCATTGCTTGAATGACTGAAAAAGTAATCTCCCTAATTTTTCTTTTATAATATGTAAAGATACTGTCATAGTTTATACTTTTTACAATACTGCCAGTCACAACCTTGGAAAAAACGCTGCTAGCATACAGAGCATTTTTTTTTTATTTTTTAAAACATTTGGATCTTCCTCTCCAGGTGTGCCTTTTCCATGCTGATGGGAAGCTGCTCCCATGACAAGGACCGGTTAGCACGCACACTTGCATAATTCACCGCAAAGTGCCCAGACAGCTTTCCGACTGTCTCTCTGGTACTCACGGAGTAGGGTCACAGCCTCCCTGTGTGAAGGGGTGGGGAGGGAGGAGTATTGTTGTTTTGGGAAGTACATGGGAAATGTGGAGACTGATTTCTTTGAGACTTTAAGTATTCCTGGATACAGCATGGAATTAAACCTAGTTTTAAATTTTGGTGCTTGTGCTCTCCTAATCGTCAACTGGTTCCTCTCTCTCTGCCTCTAAATGCGTTCTGTATTGTGTGCGATAATCTCTGAGAATTTAGGATTTAAACCGATTTGTAGTTACTTTTGATAAAATTCTTGATCCCTTCTCTTGTGTTTGGAGATCTTTGTATTGTCGTTATAAGTGCAGCATTTGGTTTTAAAACATGAAACTACATGAAGCTCATCTAACTATGGGGAGTCTGCAGTGAGTACCTCTATTTCCTGCATTACTTTAGGAGTTGAGAAGGAGATGCATCTGTATGTAACCCTCGCTTCTTTTGAAAAAGGTCTTTGGATGCATTATGGATGAAGCTAGGCACAAAGTGCTTTTTAAAAAGTTTATCTTGCATAGTCACGCTATATATGAATGTTCAATCTATAATTCTTATAATGACTAGACTATTGTCCACCTTTTTGCTTGTGGCTTTCCTCCACAATTCAATAATCATCTTTTTTATTATGCATATATAAAATGATGAATGATTGCTTTATAAAACTCTGCCAATACAGTGTTGGAAAGTATTGGAAGCGATGTAGGCTCACCATTTGCCTTGAGTTGGGTTTCACAAATACCTGCATCTTGCCTGAACTGATATTTGCCAAAGCTCCTCTTCCACGTGGACTGTCTGCAGAAAAAAAAGTTGTTCTTGAAAGTGCATCTGCTTACCTCTGTGTGTATGTTATATATGGATTTTGCTTTACCATACCACCTCAGAAAACTTAGTATCACTAGAAGCTAACTTACTTTTATAATAGTATGAAGTAATCTACATCGGTACTTGTTCTTCCTAAAGGTTAGAATATATTTTTATAATCTGAACAGTTACTACTGGAAAACTAAGCTGAGGTCTCTGATTTTGGCTATTAATATTACACCCTTCAGCTGTTCTGTCTGCATCTTTATAGTTATGTAACTTTATTTCTGGTTTAATTTTTCCATTATATAAACTTTGTCATTTTTAAGAACAGATTATGAAAGCACAATTCAGAAGAAACGAGTCTTGGGTGCTTCTGGAAGAAAACTGAACATAAGGGCAGAAGTATGGTAATATCTTTATCACTGATTAAAAAAAGAAAAGATTGGAAGGGAGGAGACAGGGAATGGTTTCAACCACCTGAGCAATGTTTTCTTGGCTATAACCAGTAGTGTCTTTATACTGAAAATGGACAGTAACCTCATGCGTTATGTTCATTCTCTGTGTCTTATGTTTGCCCAAAACCTGAGTTGTTTTCTGAGTGTTTTGATAACTGAGAATGTGACAGAAGGTTATTAAAAAGTAGAGATCTTGAAAGTCTCCAGAATAATTAAAATGCATAAACCACAAGTAAGTAGCAGATGGCAAGCAAGTGGTTGAATTAAACCAATAACTCTTTAAATACGTAATGTTAACAGCTAATGTACTGACATGGCAGACTGTACTATGATTCCTACCAGCATTGTTTTAATGATGGCAAAAGCTAAAATACAGTTTTAGAGACTATATTAAAAAAAAAAAAAAATCATTAGCTTAGTGGGTTTTAGATTTCATCTCATCCTCCCTCCCCCTATTCGCATGGATTTTTTTCTTCGGGCTGGTGTTTTGCAAACTGTTACACGGGCTGAAGAATGGAGAGGAGTCGGCGCCTCTCACTTGTTGGTATTTAAAAAAATAAAACGAAAGTAGGTTTGCCACATCAATTTCGGTAAATATGGTCAAGGCTTAAATCATATTTGTTGCTTTGCGAAGGGAAGTAGTGTTATTTAGGAGGCTTTGGAGTGAGTGTAGCTGAGAAGTGGTTGTTGCATGTTTTGTAGTATGGACCTTGTTTTAACATCATCCCCATCACTTGCTTTCTGTTAACTAGTGAAACTTAGATTTGCAGGATTGGCAGAGTGAGCCCTAAGAAGGCTTCAGACTGAGGCTTTATTTGCTGCCTTTATGCCCACCTGGTTATAGTACCTATGTTCTTGCATGTTTGTAGATTGACGTTTTTCTAATTTTGACATGAGAAGGCAATGAAATACATTCAGTTTCAGCTGCTAATGTGTGTTATTTTAGGGTTTATTTTGGTTTTGGACTTTGCACAGTAGCGTTACCAGCTCAAAGACGATGTTCATATTTCTGTTCTTTCTAAGATTGGTCCAACGGAGAGCCTGCTTTCAGCAGTGGTATCTGGTGGATTAATCGATTGCTATGACAGCACATATGGTATAATAACTGTTCCCTGCCTCCCCAGCCACGAACATGCAAACTTAACTGCTGTACATGTACCTGCGAGTAGGAGAAACAGGTTTTGTTGCTAATTCTTCAGTTTAAGCTATAGAGTAAACAGTTTAATGGTATTAGAGCCATTAACAGTATATATATATTGTCATGGTAACAAGGACACCTGAGATAATGCAAGTCGAACCTGATTTTTTTTTTTTTTAATAGAAATGGTTTAATGGAGTATTATCTATTTCTTACTTAGTTCCATAACTTATTTACTTACTCTATGAGAAAATGCGATTGCTCAGCCCACCCCTTGTCCCCCACGTCCCCTTCTTTCTAGCCTTGCAGACTCCTTTGGGTATCCTCGTCATGCTGCGTTGTGTTTTTTGATCAGTCCTGTACCAATCTTCAGGACAGATGCTGCACTCAGTTTTATGTATATAACTTTCAGCATGGGGGCAAAGAAAGGGATGAGTAAAGGAAAGGGTTGTATCTGTCCATATGTGAATTCATTTGTATGCACGGGAGCGTTAACTTTCTCACCTTTCTTTCCTCCTTTCAATCACTTCATTTAAAAAACAAGCAAACAAAAAACCAAACTAAAATCTCTTAAAGTAGTACTATAGGTTTTCCTGAAGGCCTTTATAACTTTCTTTGTTTGCTGGTAGCAACTTGAGCTCAGCAGAATTCCTTGGAATGACTCCTTGGTGGTGTTGCATGTCATAATTAATGGGATTTCTCTGGAAGAGAGACAGGTAGCCAGGGTTTTGGAAGCAGAAATCCTTTGTAGGGGAGAAATTAATGAGACAGAGACAAGGAGAAACGTAGTAGCGGAAGCATCTGCTGTAGTTTGTAGCAGTTTTCTTTGTGCTAGAGCTGCTCTGCTTCCCGTCTAGTCCAAGCTGCTGCACCAAAAGGAAGGAAAAACACTGTTTAAACCCCAGCCTCCCTCGTGTTTCTGCTTCTTCTTAGGGAAAGCAGGGAGCTGAGTCTGGTCACTTATTCTGGAGAGGGACTGCCCAAAATTTGTTTTCTGTCCAAGCAATGCAGTTTGATCAAAACAGAGATATTTGGTGGAATGATAACATTGAAGACATTTTTTCTTAAAGTTTGTATGACTTAATAAGGAATTTAGTATTTCCAAATGAGAACAGGATTTGTGAAGACACATGCTTGGGATTCTCTTAGTCAAATCTCATCTTTTCAAATTCAGACTTCTTGGTGCTTTTGCAAGAAATCAACAACTGAAATGTCTGAATAATTTAAAACCATCTTTAAAGCAGTACATGTTATGACAATTTCCTTTTCAAAATTTATGTAGCAAGGCAAGATCATTCTCTTAGAACTGTAATGCAGAAGTTCAGTAGGATATCAAGATACTGTCTACGGTGTATGTTAACAAAAAGGTAGCACCAAGTGGTGCTTTTGTTATGACACTGTTAAAAGTTACATAAATATTTCCTGTTCTCTCTAATGGAAACTCTTACTTGCCTCACAATAGTAATGCTCAACTAGTCATTAGAATATCATTGCCAGATATTTTGAATAAATTGTTTTCCTTGAGAATGAAAAATTTATCAACAAATTCAAGAGTGTGTTCAGTTATGCCAGACGTACGAGTAAGAAATTTGAATATGCATAAACAATTTCCCTTAGATTGCTAATGAAGTTGACAGGCAAGAAAACAAATGGCATTTTTATTCATTAAAGTCGTTACTTAATTGAAGAATTATTTAAAACTTCTGATACAATGACTGCTTCTTGAACCTTATCTTTGTATCGGTCTCTTCTTAATTGCTTTTAATTCCATGTAACTCTTTTTTTTTCCCAGCCTCTTTAAGCATTGTACATGATCTGAATCCAGACGTGTGGGATCCGAGTTATGCTGAATGTGGTGTTCTGGTGTTCTCTGCACGTTTGGCCATGCGGGCATCTTTATTTTTCCTTTGTGAGTCTACTGAGAAGCCTTATCGCTTACTGTAAACAAGAACACTTGCTTTTCCCTCAATGTATTTGTTTTCACTTCTCTAAAGATATTAAAATCCTGGCAAATGGAGGATAAAAAAGTTATTCCTTTTTTTGAGTAGGGGTGAGGTTATGTTCCATTGAAAGCCCAAGAGTCCTAGGCGCCCGTCTTGGTCAACCCTCGACATTTTCCTTCTTGAGTTTAGGAAGGAAATTCAATAGTTTATTTTATCTTAATATACTAAGAAAGTACCTGTTGGCATTTCAAACATAAATACCTTGATATAGCAGCATTTTGTTGAGCTTGTTTGATAGCTGTATACAGACCAGGTTTTCGTCTTCGTTCTTGGGTCTGGAGTTTTCTTCTTAGTCTCTTTTCCTCAGTGCAGAAATGAAGAAGTGATACATTTATATATGGCCAACATTGCATTGGAATGTAAATACAAAGGAAAAAATTCCCTTATGACTGAATTTAGGTTTTGATATAGGCAGTGTAATAAAGAGGGATGGGAATAGTGGTAGAACTTCGTCTTTTTTTAATGACATTAGTTTTTCTTGTAGCTGCTTTGTGCTTTAACATTTTAGCTTGATTAAAATGAAGCTAAAGGTGCTCCTTGATTCTCCTTGAAATCTCTGGCTGGGCTTCTGGAAAGCTTTTGTTAACTAACATTTGGTTAGCTGATAACAGCAAAACCGTGGCTTTCAGGTGTGTGTTAGCAGGCTGTTAGCTGAGACTCGGCGTTCGGTGGTCTGCATTAGTAGCAAGCCTCAGGATGAAGTTCCCTGTTGCCTTGGCGGTGGTAAATTTCCCTCTGTCAGGTTTTACTTACCTCTTTGTATTTTAGCTATTTCATACAAGTAACCAAATTCTTTTGAGCTACCTGTGTTTTGAATTCCAAGTGTTTGGAAGGCACTATGGTAGTTTTATCCCAAAAATACGCAGTCATCTGGATGACAGCTTGGAGAGGCCTCCTCTAAATGAGAGGAGGAGGGTGAAGGTACGCTGAGGGTGTAATGAAGCTGGGGTGCACATCCACTCACTTCTGACGAGCGTGCCTGCAAGAAGAAGTTATGGTTTGGAAATTGGAATAAATTTGAGAGCAAAAATGTCGACTGGATCATAGGGAAGACGTTGGAGCTTTCTCCTGAGCAAAACAGTCGTAGGAGCTGAGCTCAGTAATGCGAAAGAAAATGCAACACGCTGCCTGCACCAGCTCCGAGCCAAGGCATGGCCCAACCTCGTACAGCTTCTGCCTCTAAAGCGGCCAGGAAAGCTGAGGGCATTTGCATTTTCTGCCTTGAACAGCAAGTTATTCAACACACACATTTATAATTTTGGAGCGCTTAATAGTAATGGAGTCAAAACTACTTCATGGAACGTAATTTGCAACGAAGTGCTGCTGTTCTAAGGAAGGAAATTCAAATGCAAGACTTCGGATTCATTTATCAATTAACCTGTTACAGAATTGAGCTCTTGCTTAATTCAACAGATGGGAAGTTCACTAGCCAGGTCCTCACAGAGCGTAACGGCAAGTGAAGTTTTGTGTACTGTAAGCAGAAATAGTATCCCTTTCCAGATAACTAGCCAGACTTCTTGTGAGACACCAGGTTCTTAAATGAGTCTTGAAACAGGGCAATGCTGAAGGAATTTATGGGATAGGTTTATAATCAACTGATCATTTAATTAACGTAGCATCTTAACTACTTGTCTCGGATTTAATTTTTTCCAGATGTTTAGTTTTAATGAAAGTCTCTTTAGAGACTCATGAGGAAGGTAACATCTGGGGGGAGCATTTAGTGCAAGCTTGCATGGAAGTAAAGCAACGCTCCCTTAGTCAGTACCTTTCATGTCAACACAGGCAATCCTGAGATTTGGACAGATTATACATATTTTTACTTTTTTTTTTAAAATATATACACACACACACACACACACACATATAAAAGAATTTAAAAAGCCCAACTTTGTTTTAAGTAATGTGTTGATTTTTTTAAAACAAAACAAAAAAACCCCACAACTGTCACTAGGCAAGTAGTACTTGCAATTTATACTGGCAACGTTTTTGTGGACTTCGACCAAAGCGCAGTGGTTGTTACAAGTGACGTACACAGAGGTCAACTTTTAGATCGGTCAGCTTGGCCTAAATACAGCTAAGCTTGCTCCTGTGTTACGGTAAGACTTAGCCTATAAAATAGGAGAGCTCATCTGAAATACTGCCAATAGGATGCAAACAAAAACAAGAGCTGTTGAGTTTTCTTTTGCTGAAAACGTTTATTTTAATGTGCTTTTAAGGTTGCTGGGTTGGAGGCCTGTAAGTTGCTCATTTAATAGCCTGGATGAGAGCAGACAGCAACCGGGACAGCTGAGGTGATTGCAAGACGCTTGGCCTGCATCTTTAACAGTCACTTTAGGAGAATTTTTCGTTCGTTCTGTTGACTCTATTCAGATAAAAGATTGAAAAGCAGAGTCTTTATGTCAATACCTCAGCAAGCTTTTGCTCTTATAGTATACTATAGAATTATAGGACAAGTTATCTGCATTTTCTCTCCATATGCAAATACTTTAAAAAAAAAAAAAATCCCTTGCAATATTGGTTATCATTCTTAGATGATCTAGCAGCTGTTTCTTTAGTGTGCGTGGCAAAGTGATTTTATTGGTATATGTTTCATGTTCTGGGAGAATAGGTATTAGGATTTGTAAATGGTAGTGCCCAAATCCAAAAAGTAGTAGGAAATGTTCTCCTGAAGTCCTGTCCCAATGGGGCAAGCAAAGCACTTCAAGATATGTTTAAAGGGTTAATACAAAAAGAAAAAAATCATTTTCTGAAAAGCTTTATGTTAAAAAGCATATTTGTCCATATGTTTTAGATAAGCTATCTATATTTTTGTGGAAAACTGATATTAAATGGTAATTCAAGCCTTGGCGGCTTTCTTAACAAAAGACATTTGTGGTCCGGAGCTCTGAGGTCCCAGGACGGTTCCATTACTGTAATTCCACAGCGTGAGCTTTAAACGTATCTGGAGATTTTAATGGATCACATGGGAAGTAAATCTCTTTGTACCTGCCTTAAGCCATATGTTACTGATACAAGATGTTGAGCTGCCTATCTCTTTCACTCAGACGCAGCTGTGCGCTTCCATAAGGGTTGGTTTTTTTTTGAACTGTAAAGGGAAGTTTCAGATTCCATTCTTCTCTCCCGTTATAGGCGATCTCATGCTTTGTAATTTCAATTGTGTAATTTTATAGACTTTTCCAAAAGAGGTAATTTTTTGATACATTTCTAAATCTAATGATGCTTTTAAAAATGCTTTATGACTTTTAATGTAGTCACTTCATTCTTTTGTTTCTGTATGCCTTTTCTGTTGTTGATCAAGTTTCTTTGTTCTTACTATTTAAATAGCATGCACAAAACCTATTTGCTCCCAATTGATATTGCTGAATATCGACACAAAGCAAAATTAAACGTTAGGTTTAAATAATGGACTTGTTTTTCATACTCCTTGTTTTATTGTTTCCTAATATAACTGTAATCAGTGAATATTGTAAACAATTCATATAACTGTGAGACAAATAAAACAGGATTGAAATTTTATGCATGATAGGACACACAGCCTGTTAATGTCTAAGATGCAATTTATTTTTAATAAACTAAGAATTCCCATTTGCAACTCTAACCACTCTTCTGAATGCTGCTTATGTTTTATTTGTTTTTCAGAAGTCATACTAGTTACTTCACAGTTCTTTCAGGGACACCTTAAATGACTGGTTGAACTCCCCACCCTGGAAATCTGAGACTGGTGGTCTCCCCCAATAACCAGGACCTTCTCTGCTGCAATTCCTGGGAAAAAAATATTTATGGCCAGTAATGAGTAAATCTTCAATAGTGAAGGAAGGCTTCTTCCATCCAGAGTGTCTTGATAGTAGTTGTAAACCTAGTCTTTCTGTCTTACGTAGAAGTGGCATGGGACTTAAGGCACGCACTTGCCACTCTTTTTATGCTCTTTTTTTTTTTTTCACTGTCAGAGGAAGAGTTTATTTAAAAAAGAAAAATGGGGGTGGGGAGGAAGTACTGGGGGAAGTGCTTAGAAATACATTCCACACAGAGCTGCCGGTAGCAGGCAGCTCGTTTCTCAAAAGCATGTTTTAAATAGCAGAGAGAAGGAACCACTACAGAGAAATTTTGAAATAGAGGGAGTATAGTGTGATGACAGCAGAGAGTAATTTTTTACTACTTTTTCTCTTGGTAAGAAGATAGTTTTGTTGAGAAGATATGAGTGAATAGGGAAGAAACCTCTCACAAACAAACAGTAGCGGGGTGGTGGTGGGTATGATGAGGCAAAAAGGCTAAGGGGGAAGTTGGAAGAACTGAAGGAGGCAGATAAAGGGTAAATGTTGGTGTGGAGGTTTAGAGAAGAAAAGAGGTTGATGAAGTTTACCTGATTCTTCAGGATGGGGTTACTCCAGCCAAAGATGGAAAAGCCCGTTTTTGGTATGACTTCTATTCCAGGGAATAATGACTAAACTTTAGTTTCTGTAGAAGTCTTAATTTCTTTTAGCATTAAGCAATATGAAGGTTATCCTTTTAAAAAGAAAATAGATGCAGTTATTACTCCTTTCAGCAAGATGCAGATTATATGCGGTATTACCAATAAAGTTTATACAAGATGCTGTGTAGTCTTAGGTTTAATGAGCTAGGCTAATCATACCATGCCATAACTAACCAAGTAATAACAAAATTGATTTTTTTTCTTCTACAAGATGCTCTGGGCTTGTAGTTCTCAGATTTAATATACCCATGTAATTACACAATGTTGTAGTTCAGCAAGTCATGTGCTGTTGTGGAGTAGTTTTGCTGTTAGCTCTGTGTGAGCCAACTTAGCTCTTGTGATTACTAACATAAGTCTTTTTTCTGTAGCTTAGATTAAGCTTAATGATTTTGTCATCTTTTCTGTTAGCTTCCTTTAAGCAGGAAGTAAAAAAACCAATAGCCTCTAAAATAACATCTCTCTTTATTTCTTTTTAAATAAGAGTTCATGGAGCAGCCAAGGCTATTTAGAATATATCATAGAATATATCATGCAGGAAGAAGAGCCAAATAAGTGGATTTAGAACCATAATTTGACCAGCAGTGGGTTCCTTTTGAATGTTGACCCATTAATAGCAGTTTGAAGTGTAAAACAAAGCAAAAATTGCTTCCTTTTTTATATTTTGTGTGAAGTGATTTAGGTTTAAATTTTTGAACCCACTGCATTCCTTCCTGAATGAGATAGAACTGTTAAGCTGAAGGGCAAGTTGGCCATTATACTTGTCTTTTTAATCAGCTGAAGAAGGCTTAATTTTACCAGCAGTATAATTGGTTTAGTTTTGGGGGGTTTTTTTTTCACTTTCTTGAAGAGTTGGCAGAATATAAATGACGGATACTCAGCAAATAGGTACCTGGTATTTCATATCATTAGAACTAATGCTGCTGTTGCCATAATGTTACAAAAATGCCTTCGATCTATCTGTTTTCCTGGGACTGAATTCCTGATGTTAATTTACAGTCTGCCATCTGCTTGGTTTTGGTGGTTTTGTCAAGTTGCAGGTCAAAATTAGGACTTGTTAGTCAAGAGAATGCCAGTATTTGCAACAGCCATATCTTACGCTGATGCTTGCCTGTAATTGCAGTCTAACTTGCATTTGTGCCTTAAGTTGCTAGACAATGTGCATACATAGCATGAGTCTGCTATAATTGTATGTCACCCTTTTTGTGCGTGTACGCTCTTTGGTTTCTGGTGTGCAAAACTTACAGGCTATGCAGCAAAACTTACAGGCTATGCAATTTTATTCTTTCTGAGCTTGTGAAGTAAGTATGGTAATGCTGGGAAGCAGACAATGACCTTCTCATCTTGCAGAAGTGCCGAAACTCTTCCTTGATGCAGCGATCAAAAGCTGGGTGTAATCTCGATTCTACGACTGTAGTAAATGTTGGGTTTATTGCTAAGTGAAAACACTTTCAGCTGTTAACTGTGGAATTGTAAACTACACCTCTGTGACAGCAAAAATAAATGTCAGTCTCTCACTTTGAAACACGGCTGAACGTTGTGTGTTAACAAATACGCTGGTATGATTTTTTTTTTTTTTTTTTGCTAAAAGCCTGGATTTGAATTAATGTGAAACTAGTGACATGCAGCCTTACTTAGAAACTCATTATCTAACACTTCGAAGGGTAAGTACACTTAATCTCTTCTCTGACCTATGTTGATAGTTGGTTTTTTCCCCAGAATTTGTGTCTTTTTTTTTTTTTTTTTCCCTCTTTCATGGTCAGATGAAAAAGTAGTGAAGGAAGGGGATGGTTGGAGAACCAGATGCCTGTGTGCTGTTGTTTTTGCCCCGAGGACACTGTAGGAGTTCATGCAGCTCCAAAAGTGATAAGTCCTGAGGTCAGGTACAGCAGATGCGCACGCATGAGCAAAGCAGTGCATATGCACAACTAATGGAAGTCGTAACAGCTCCTTTAATTTAGCTTATGGGCAAGTCTTCACTGTAATTTATCATAGTTGCATTGCAATCACTCCTGTTGCTGAAGTTCTTTAAAGCTGTAAAGCAGCAGCTGAGGATGCTCAGCGCTGATAGGTGAGTGCCTGTGTCGTCTGCTGTGTTTTTCACTTGGTAATGAGCATTGTGCTATACGCTTCTTAAGAAGTAACTGACTTAACTTCTGCAAGGTTTGTGTTTATATGAATTTTATTTCTGTAATGTAGTGTCAGACATTGAATTTTAAAAGTATTGGGTTATAAGCACTACAGGTAGTTAAAATACTTTAGTTCTTCATTTAGCTTCCAGTAACTTGAATTTACGACATGTCTCTTTCTAGGCATATTCCTTTCTTTTTTCCTGGCCAGAAATATGTTCTGATATTTTAACTTAGTTTCCCTCTTAAGTGAAAGTTGATATTTGAGACACACTTTTGAAATGGACGATAGTCTCACGTAGAAACCCTCAATAGTAATCTGTGCTGGTGGGTGCTTTTAACACATCTTTCAGCCATGGAGTTAATTCATATATATTGGTGCTGTGAATGGTTGCGTAAAAAAACGTTTCCTTCCATTAAAATGCTTCATGCTTGGTGTTACCATGCAAATGAGATAATGCAAGAGAGAATTTTTTGCATGTAAATTTTTTTAAAAGGGGAAAAAGCAGTAGAGCAGTAACACATGTCTCTAATGCGGTAGAGAATGAAAGATTGGGTTGCAGTGACTTCTCAAAAGGCAACAAAAACCTTCTGTATCTCTGCTTTTATAACCCCAAATCTGGGTAAGTAAAAGTTCAGAACAGGAAAGCACTCAAAGCAGTATAATTAATGTTTACCTTCTTTTGTTTCTATAAAAGAAACTAATTGATGTAGTAAAAGTGGAAATATTTTTTCTAGAAAGGTTAAAACACTGAGAAAATAGGACCTTGTTTTCCTTCTATAGATTTACTTCCATCCTTCAGCTTCAGTCTGTTTGAATTTTGTTATTCTTGCTGTTACTCCTATTATTAGGAAACTTCTTAAGACTCTTAAAACCATAAACATCTTCTACGTTGGGTTTCACTGGCAGCTCAGAATCAAAACTCGTGGCAATCTGGCTGGAAGGCTTATTGGATCTGCCTCCGAATTTGCCGTTGGTGTCTGTCAGGGATCGGTCCTTGCTTCCTCTTGCCGGGCAGCTGCGGTACCGCGCTCTGGGTCTGTCTCTCTTGGCCGGACAGGTCCCCGGCTCTGTGCCTGTCGCAGGCTCAGGCTGCGCTTCTGGGTTCTAGTGCTGTGCCACGCTGCTTCCCTTTGCTGGGAGTGCCCTGCGTAACCTTGATGGTCTTAGTTTTTCTTCATTGAACCTGTAATACTCGCTGTCAGCTTTGCTCTGTTGCACCTTCATGCAGTGGCATCCTGGTAAAAATGCCTGTGGGCAACTAATGGTTTCATGTTAAAAACCCTGTTATGAGGTGGAGAAGTTTTGACCCACTGTGGCTTCTCATGTCCCATGGAGCAGGTCAGAAAACAAACGCATTTTCAGGATGATTTGAAATGTAACTTCATATAGATGGTGCTCATATATGGATACTGGTACCAAATTCAGTTCTCTTGCTGTGCATATAGTGGTTTATCCAGATGTATACATGCTGGTAATTGGCAGCCCTGACTTAATTGCTATTTCCAGATTATTAAGAGCTAACATCCACCTATAATTCTTAGTTACAATAGTTAGGATTAAACAGGGTCTGCCAGTTATCAGGCAGGGGAAAAAAAAAAAATCATCTGTAAGTTTTCAGTTACCTCTGTTAAACAATTGTATGCACTTGCAAACTCAAATAAGATGAATAAATTCTCCATGTAACTTACACTTTCCTGCAGTGTTGCAAAAGAACATGAGGTTTCTGGTGTGGTTTTTACTTTTCTCTCCTACCATGCGCTCACTGTATATTGCGTTAAGTGTACGCAACACTTGTTTAAAGAACTGGAAAACTCCAAACCCTGGAACTGGAAAAGATTATCTAAAGAAATGAGAAGCTTGTTGCAGGGAGTATTTTTCTTCTGCCAGTGTAGCTCTTTTCTGGAACATAACTATTCAGTGCTGGATGGGAGTGCTCTTTCACTTGTTCGGAGTTTCAGAGTGGAGATGGTGGTGGTGAGAAATCCAAGGTGATGGAGAAGGTGGACAGGCTTCCCTGACTCTGCTTCCCCTTGTTGTTTAAATTTTTTTTTCCTGGATCCCAGTGGTCTTAGTCCTGCTGGTTTCTGCCAGTGTATATATTTGCATTGGCAGGCCTGATATTTGTAACCTTTTCCATACCTTGCCATGGCCAAGTTTTTGGTCTTGTAATAAAATCTGATAAAGCAAGCTTGTATAAGCTTTAAAAACATTCATATGTGAGTAGGCATTTGTTCCAAGTATTCAAAAACCATTTGAATAATTTTTTCCCCTGCTCTTTCTCCCTAACTTACTCTTGCTTGTTTTGAACAGCTACCAAACACGGTGTTACAAAGCAAAAGACAGACCTTGGAGGACACCAGGAATTAGGACTTCAGGGTGATTGTGGAAGCACTTTGACATGTGTCTGTGCCCACCACTAATTTATATGGGGTTTGCTATTGGATGTGAAATAGGAATTTGTTAGCCTCTTGTTTTGTGTTTTGGTGCTTTTAATGGCGTTTTACTTAGTCATGGTAATTTTCACAGATTGAATTTAGGTTTGTTTGGATATTTTGTTTCCTAAAGCTATAATGAAACCACATTCTCTTCTTATGTATCTTGTGATGTTGCCAAGTAAGCATAAAAGTTAGTAAACAGTTTTTGGAGCAGACAGTTTTTCTCTTGGTGAGCATGAGCAGAAGCTCATCAGGAGCTGCTAGAGCTTTTCAGTGGTGATTGTGACATTTAAAAAACTTCAAATTATTGTGTTGTTTTTGAAAAAAAGAAAAAAAAAAAAACCACACCACACAACAAAAACCCAAACACCTTTTCTGAGAGCTCTTACTGATGTCCCTAACAGTGCTGCTGCCAGCCAGGGAGTCGGGGTAATAATCCTCTTGGCCTGAACCTTCTTTAGATAGAATTTGCATTAGAAAAACCTGTTTGTTGGTTATAGTGCATCATAGTCCGTTGGTTTGTAGGAACTGGATAAATGGTACTGTCAGTGATCGAGTGCAAAGGAAGAAGAGGAACATCCCAGATGATACAATGTTTAAACTTTGATTAAGGAATATTAGTGGGTGTTTTTTCTATTTCTTTAAAGAAATAACGAGGGAGATTGCAGAAACTTAAAGTATCGGTGACTAAATCATATTTGTTATGGAAATGTTTGGTTTGTATGTTAATAGAAATATAAAAGTAGTCATTGTTTTTGCATAAAGGCAGCGGGTACTGCTTGATGCCAGAGCTTGGTGCCAAAGAGAAGTTCCAGCAAATCCTATTGAACAAAAACAGTAGGGGAGAGAAAGGGGAATTCATAGCAACGAAGAAGTTACAATACTAATAAAAGGGAAAGGCAACTCTCCCAAACTTGGGTGAGGACGTTTTCAGGCAGGGATGTTCTACGTAGTACGATGATGCTGATCCCTGTGAAATACCTTAATAGTGTTTGGCTTCTGTTGGGAACCCACAGGGAATCCATTTAATGCCCATGCGTAGGTGGATGCAGTATTTGTCCTTGAAGGGGATAAGACTATGTAGTATTAAAAATTCCTTGTTTCTTTTCCAACTTGTTTGAGCTTTAGGGACACTGTTTATGTGTGCTGATGCCAAATACTATTACAGGTGTATGTGACTTGCTGTTATCTGTTAAGAAACACGTTGCTTTAACTCAAAGTTTCTTAGAGTTTTTACAGACAGGTACAAGAAAGGTTGAAGGTAGTGGGTGTCTTTATGGGGGCGGGCGGGGAGGGTACCGAAGTTAGAACAGAATTTTATCAGAATCCCTGAAGACTCAGCAAGGTATTCATAAGATTTGACAGAATAATCCCACGTAGGGTAGGCGCTAGCAAAGCCCTGAAGTGCCACATCTAGGGAATGTGAAAAACGTTGCAGATTTCTAATGGTCTATAAAAATAGAGCCTGAGAGGCAGTGTGTGCTGGTGGCTGGATCAGTGAATTTCTCCTCCCTTAATAATGATGCCCTGAAGGCACTATTCAGCTTAGTTTCAAAATGGTTGTGATCGTTAAAAGCAACAAGCTGCTTCAAAAAGTATATAGACATTTAGGATGCTCTATTTCAAAACAAGAAAAGAAATTACAAGGCTGGAGCAAACAAGCCAGGATGTGCAGTATCGGGTTGTAACTCTTCTCCCTTTTGAAACAGTCCTTGATGCAGCTTTTCAAGTGCAGCCTAACAGCGTGCGATTTCATGTAAAGCGTCAGTCATTAAAGAATACTTTGACAATAATGAAGTTGTTACCTTACTAGAATTGAAAAATACATGAAGGAAAGTTAGTTTCTGAAATAAATTGATTTAGGAAAAACAATTTAATGCATTGTGCAATAAATGATGTGACATTTGCAGTACAAATGCTTAAATGCTGAATTTAGCATAAAATAGTTGTATAAAACAGATGAGTAGAATAGAATGAAACTCTTGGAGGAAAAGTAAGCTAAGTCAGCGACACAAAAATGACAGCTTATGGAGTGTTTATTTTAGAATTAATTATTCGTGTGTGTATATATATATTTTTAAAAAATGTAGAGGCAATGGTTGTAATAATAACCAGAAATGGCATGATGGGTATGAATCTCAGTTAGTTGTTTGATATTACCGTTTTTGCAGTGTAAGCTTAAAATATAAAGTGTTTGAAACAGAAAGTCACTGGAATGTTCATTCTTGCACAAAGCGCACGAGTACTAATTGGAATAGCAAACTTGAAGAGAATTGTTTATATGATGTCAGTATTCATGTTTAAGGCAGTACTAGAAATCTGTAATTGCTATTTTCTTGTTAAGCCCAATTACTACAAGGGCTTGCATCATTTGAAGAGCAGTAGCCTTTTCTACCACATGTAACTTCTGTTGCACGTCCAATTAGCAATAATGATAGATTTGTATCAGCATTTTTTTTAAAACCTAATAGTATTTTTTAAATAAATGCAAATAATTTCCTTTGATACAAATATTAAAATTTCTGTAGACTGCATAATGAATTACAGACAGTGAAAATTTGTTTTAGAGTTTATTAATTGGGTAAATAATGATCAGTTGACTAGTCAGAACTGTTGCCCGTTATATCCGTAGGGTACCAAAATTACCAGCATCTTGTTGCAGCGCTTCCCCTCTGTGAGAGCGCACGCTGACGACCTCAATTAAGCGAGGCATTTTGATAACACTTATATAATAAGCATTGTCAAAACCATGTGTACAATAGCTTATTTTTACTGTGGTGTTTGTTACTGTTCTAAATTAATAAATTCTCTGAAGTAAGTTCCTTACCTGCAGGTAATGCACGGTGGTCACGTGTGACACTGCTCCTGTGTCTTCACGTGGGGAATACTAACCCTAGGGACCGCTCAGAAGTTGAAGAAAAATCAGTTATCTTATAAAAATAATGTTTAAACTCATGAAAACCATCCTAGAAACCTGTGATATTTTAACTTTCTCAGCAATTTTATTGGAATTACTATTTTATCTATCTTGCAGCATCCTAGGTAGTAGCACCTGGAGTTTATTATCGTTTGATATATCCTGGGCTCTTAAACATGAGAGGGATGTTGATTGTGTGTATGCTTTTAGTTTTCAAATGTCTTGGGTTTTGTATATATAAAGTCAGCTTGTTCTATAAACATTTGAAGTCGGTCAGTCAACAGTAGAAGTACAGTTCCCAGTACGTAAAAAGGATGTTAAAATCAAGGTGTAATGGGTAATGTAAAACGCTTCTTTTCTGAGAGAAAGGAAGGAGAAGAAATAGTAGAAGATTGTTTGGGGTTTTTTTCTCTTGCTCCTGTAGACACTAAGCTTGAATTGAGCTTTAGTTGGCCAAACTTGAAATGGATTAGTTCTCATAGTACTCCATATGAAAACAGACAAAACTTGTAAAATCTGGATCTTGATTAGACAAAAAAAATTTCAGTAATGATCTTGGCTAAATTGTTTGAACCTGTTTAAAACTTCTGTTTTACTATTCACTTGAGGGAAAAACCCCTCAAGCATGAAGAATAGTGTTTTTTCCAGTTTCATTGTGCCACAAAACAAGAGGAAACCTGTGTATTTCATGCGTGATATAGCACAAGAGAGTCACCAGATTTTTTTACTGACTGCCTTTCATCCCCTTCAACAGACACGGACCAAGAGGAATAAACCTAAAGTCTGTCTTTAGTAAACTCCGTAGAACTGTATCTTGGCTTGACAAATTTAGTCCATGCTTTGTTAGAAGAGTGAAACCAGTTTTCCAATTCTTAATGGTCTCAAGTGTCCCAGAATTTATCTCTGGAGTGTCCATGTAGATGAGCATTAAGATACATATGTTCTTATAGCCAGATTTCAGAGTGGATTTTTCCCTGCCTGTGTCCCCAAATGCCACCTTTACACCCTTCCTTCTTTTCTTTTTCCCCGGCTGTTGGCTGGGCAAGAGGTCTCCGTGCCCTGGCTGATGTGGCGCGTGTGTGCTGCTTCGTAAGACTGGTGCTTTTTTCAGGCAAGATGTTAAACTCTAGGACTCTGTAATTCACACCGACTCACTGATACATTGCCAAACATACAACTAAACAGCTTTAAGCTCTGTGCTTCTGAAGTTGCTCCACAAGCTTGAAAGTTAGTACAGGGAGGAATGGTCACAAAGTCCCTTTCCTTAGGAAAAAAGTTTACACTAGCAACAGTTTTGCCTGTTCTGTGATCTAATACTTTTCTATCAATCAGAATTGTAACCATTTGCTATTATTTTATAAAGTATTATAGCTCACTCGGGCACAGATGTTATTTACTGCCTGGACTTTTAGTTTCACGGATCACTGTGCTATTCAAATTCTCTTTTTCTGCGCTTTTTGACCCTGCTTGCAGCTGAACTTCTGAATGTGAAGGCTTGTTTCAGTTCGGACTAATATTGATTGCTGCTGCTCTTGTGTAGTGTACTTGCTTCCAAACTGAGTAATGTAAAGAAGGTTGTTTCTCAGGCCTGGCTTCTATCTCTTGATACAACCATTTTTAAGAGCATGATGAAAAACAGCTGTTCTTAGCTCCTGAGCTGTCTTGGCCAATATCTTCCACTTCTTACCTTGGAGTAACTTTAGAGGATGGGGGTCCCAAAGACTGCCAATGCATCTAGAAAATGCAAAAATAATATGGATTTCATATTTTACTTTTTAAAAGCAAAATAAGGTCATTACTAATAGTTCTTAGTCCTATATCTAAGAACAAGGTTGCTGTTTGCGCAAATGATTTCTGGAGGAAAAAGTCATCTCAGTTGAAAACGTGTAACAAAATGTGTGATGTTAAAAATCTGCTGAATACTTGATATTTTCTCTGTGTGTGAAGGAAGATGAGATTTTAAAAAGCTTAATGCTGTAAAGTTCATGATCTATCCTCGTGGTTTCCAGGCTCCTTTACTCATACATTTTGTCATTCATCAAATTTCTCATTTCTCTCTAATGTGCTGTAATTCCTAAGGGAATAGGGGATACGGCACTGGCTGTGGCCCTGGGTCTCATTCCTGCCCATGCATAAAAATTTCCATTTCTCTTTCTGAGGGCAAAATTTATCAGATGTTTTCTGTATTAATTTAGGAAAACTTCTGATGCTTAGTACACCAGATTGTTTTCTCCGATATAATCAAATTCCATTGACTCTTCTCTCCTCAGATGTTCCTGAGGAGGATCTGTGGGGGTTTTTCAATAGTTGTGTCAATTTGTATATCTCAAGACCTTGTATCCCTCAAGCTTGCTTGGTTTTCATAATCACGCCGGCGTAATTCTCAAGGCAGTTAAAGAATGTTTGGGTTTTTTTTTTTTCCCCCGACTTCAGAGTTACTTTTATTCTTCTGAGGGAAAAAGCGGAAGAAACAAAGCTGAGGAAAATTGACAATATCACACAAAACCCTGACTATAGAACAGCTGCAGCATGTTCATGTGTTAGGGGAACTCTTGGCTTTATGAATTAACTCCTTTACCAAACTGTTGAAGCTGATTTATTACCTATGAGAAGTACTGACTGAGACTGTAAAAATCTGAGGTCTTGTATCTGTAATGCTGTAAAATAGATGGTTATGAATAAGCTTATGAATTTACACCCCCCACCATCCCCCCAGGTATTCAAAGATAACAGTATGTCTGATTTCTCTGGGTAGCTGTGTCTGTTAGGTAGTCCAGGGACTAAAATCCTTAATTTGTTGCCTGTATGATGTATATAATATCTAGTTTGTAGAAATGGGCTTGTCAATTTAGCAGAGATGGATCCAAGATCATCAATTTTATTCCCTCCCATCTGTTAACCCGGCTTCTTCGTTAACCGTGCTATGTCTAGGAAATAAAAATGTACGAAGCTAGAAAGCTGGTAGAAATCTTAGTCTGGGTCAAATCAAAGTAACCTAATTCTCTCGCTGCACAGGAAATTAAAGCTTAAATCCTGGTATTCCTAATTGATCAGTGCAAATACGTTTATCCAGGAGCCTCGACTGTAGCAGCGGTAGCATGTTGTAGTGAAGACGGGTCAATTCCTCCCTCAAGTCAGTGTTTCTGTGGACATACAGTGGGATATATGGCTCTCGCAGGACTCCGTGCCCGGGTGTTAGCTGGTGATAGGTGACGAGCTCTGGACGGGCAAGGGGGAGATGCAAACCGCACCTCTGGCTTTTTCTTTCCCCACACCATTACAGGAAAGTCTTTAACTTGAATTCCTCAGTTGCTCTTTTTTTGGCTGTTTAAGAGAAAAGATTGCACAAAGGTAGCTGAGACCATCTCCGACCTGATGCTGCAGACTGGCTCTGCCACCCCGGCGGCAGCAAGCTCTGGGGGTCCTCTGCCTGCTGGGTGAAAAATTATTTTACCTGTTTTAAATGGACTTTTTCCTAGTTTTAAATCCCTTGAGTTTTGTGTTGTGTTTTTAGCCTCTCCACTCCCTCTGCTGCTTTACAAACCTGGATTGTGTCTCACCTCCACTTTTTCCTTTCCAGTCCGGAGAGTCCCAGCCTTCCCAGTCCTAATGTGGCTGCATGAGTGTATGTTTTCAGCCATATAGTTTTTAAATTATAGCTTGCTGTGTAATGTATAGGACTTCAGCAGCATTTACAGTCAGCGTTTACCGGGAGATAAGCAGCAGTCGGACTAAACCTTTTCACCTAAGAGAATAAATGTCCTTGTAGAGCTATACTTCACAGAGATTTGTAAAGAATTAAAAAATGCTTTTAATGAAAATTCTCAAGAGATTTCAGATGATGAAAACGTAATGTAAGAGTGAGGCTAAGCCACTCTGTGTGTGTGTGTTTCTTGAGTTATTCTCAAAAAATCTTCTGTGGCACTAGAGTTCTTAAACAAACAAACAAAATTAAAAAACAAACAACAAAAAAAGCCAACACCCCAACCCCCC
>NW_009222386.1:356-46342 GCF_000690835.1 Fulmarus glacialis | reverse complement strand
CCCCCCCCACCCCCAATTCACAGAAGTGTTTGGGTTTGACATAAAACCATTGGGCATCTCTATCATTTTCCCCACCCCAACTTTCCCACACAAGCATATCAGATGTCCCTCAGATATCAGACATTGCATTATTATGTGCACAGGAAAAGCTAGAAAGCTTTTATGGCCATTGTCCTGCAGTGTGCTGAAGGTAGACAGCCTTTGCAAGTGTGTGTCTGATTTTTTTTTGAGAACTGCGTTTTTTTGTCCTCTTGTAAAAACTACTTATCTCTTTAAAAATGTCTTATTTTGTTAAACTTTATTATATCCAAATAACCAGGTGGCCAATGACTGGAACTGGGTAGGCTGCATGAAGAGAGTTGGCAGGTCACTGGGACAGGGATCTCAGCTGCTTTGAGTGAAGCTCATATGTCATCCAAGTATCTTCTCAACTTCCTAGCAGATTCTGGGGCTGTGACTGTGGTCTTAGGAGGTTACCATTTTAGTGCATTAGTTATTACAATAATGTTGGATCTGAGCAGATTGACAAGCATGCTTTTAACTTTTTGTATCCACTCCTTGTTTTTTTTTTTTGTGTGTTCTTCTTCTATCTTAAACTATCTTCTATTTGTCTTTCTTAACTTCCACTCTTGTCTTGCGGTGTGCTTATTCCCCATTCACACTCTTTTTATTTGTTAGCGACTTCTTCCATTTTCCTGCCTTCCAAGTTATTTTAATCAGACTTTTCATTCTCTGTTTCTTTACAATCTGGCAATTTATACTTCACATTCTAAAACTTTCCCTAAATATGTGTTTGCCAAACCTCTTACCATTGCCTGTGCTCCTTTCACTGTCCATCAGGCTTGAACACGCTTGCATCCTCTCATGTGTATCGATAGTGCTTTTGACTTTCTAGCTCCAAATACTCTGTTTCACTCCGGTTCCCTGCTGCTCCGCTCCACTTCTCTGTAATGTTACGGAGGAGTGACGTTAGATTGGCTTACCATGCAAGCTCCTTTCTCCGATTTCTTCCCAAGAGAAGTGGGGAGGAGCAGAAACAGAGTCCAACCTCTCCAGGAACCTCTGCAACTGTGAAAAACCAACTCAGCTTCGTGACTTGTTACGAGGGTGTCGCTGATTCCCGAAATGGAGAACCTTGCCCTGTACCTCACTTGGTCTGTCAGGTGAAGCTTTTTCCAAACATGCTCGACATAGGAAGATGTGATCCGCTTTTCCATAAAGACTTACTTTACATAATGGGATATGAAGGTAGGTTCTAGATGATTTGCATACCTCTTATCATACCTTGTTTTAGGGTAGGATAGAAATTACTCACAGATCTAGATAAATTTTATGTACTCATCGCTGAGTAATCAAGTTTTAAAGTTGTTTCTCTCCCTTTTCCTCTCATTTTCCTTGTGATGTTCCATCATAAATTTTCATTCATGAAAATCAACCCTTCAGATTTTTGGAGGCAGTGGTACTGAGGGACAGGCTAGGTTGCACTCGGCAGAAATTGTATAACTAACATTAATTTTCTTCTTCTGGAAAACCTATTAAAGGGAAGTTAAGATGCATTTAAAACTTACCGTTAGTGTTTGATTTTTTGTTGTTGTTTGTGGGGTTTTTTGTTGGGTTGTGTGGGGGTTTGGGTTTTTTGGGTTTTTTTTTGTTGTTGTTAGTGGTGTGGGGGTTTTTTGGTGGTGTTTTCGTTCTTCGTTTTTTGTTTGTTTGTTTTGACTAAAGAAGCTATAGGCATGTTGGTTTTAGAAATAGGTTTTAGGGTCCTGCTGCTGGGCAGGGTCTGCACAGACTCCAATGAATGTTGGAAGGCTTTGAAACAGGAAATAAAAAGCAGGTTTTATTATACTGTAAACTAGAATAATTGACTATTCAGACAGAAGTCAAACGATATGGGAAGGTGGAAAAGAAATTAAGAGGATCACATACAAATCCTTCCTTGACCGTTGTCTCCTGGCAAGTGGATTCATTCTTCCAGCCTTGATTTCAATTGCTCGCTGACTTTGTGGTGGCAAGCCCTTACCTCGAGACATGGTGTTCACTCATTTTAGTCTTCTAGTTTTTAATAAGGACATGAGAAGGGTTATAGTGGTCCATCTGTGACTGGCTGCAGTGGGATGCTGAGCAGAGTGAGCATGCAGTAATATATTTTCCTAGAGTATTCTTTCAGCCTCCTCTGACGGGTAGCTTAGAGACTGCTTGAGGTCTCTCTGGTTTTAGTATTTGTCATTTTTCTGCTGTGAATTTATCCAGTCACTTTTTGAGCCTGTACAAACTGTGCTATAGTGTAACTATATACCCAGTGGTTTCTTTTGAACTTGCTCCTTGCTAGTTTCATTGCATTTTGCCTAATCGTTGCTTTGGAAAAGATGGGGAAAAGCAGTCCCTAGCAATCTCCTCTGTGCTGGTCTGACCTGTAAGACCTTCACCTTTGCAGATGGAAGATTTCTAGTGCTGTGTGCTGAAGACAGTCAGTGAACTTCATCACGTCCCTGTTTTACCTCCTCCCCAGGTCACCTGTGAACGGTGAAGAATACAGGCCCTAGATCTCGTGCCTTTGAGATTTCACTGATTTCTTTTTTGGCCCTGAGAAGTGGCCGCATGCTCCGTACTTCTGTCTGCGGTACATTTTTTAAAATACTTTGATATACACGTGAGGACCTTCTATTCCCCACCGCCACCTCTTCGAATTCGCTTAATAAATGAAGATATTGTAGTATCCAGAAACACAGTTCTTGCTTTATACCAGTTTTTATTGATCAGCTGAGAAAAGAATAAATAGTAGTAGACATCTCTAATTGTATTCCTTTTGGGGCTTTGGTTTATTTTTCTTCTGCTAGCTCTTTCTTTAGTCAGCTCTTAAGCTTTTGAAAGGCGGTTTGTTTTCGGTGTGTGTCTAATATGAGTTGATCAGGAAACGCAGCCTTTTTAAAAGGACTGAAAATTGAGAAAACCTAATACATTGAGACAGAAAGGAAGGAGAATGAAATCTATTTCTTCTCAGTTTTCTATTTCGGTGGTAAATTGCAGTAACAATGTAAAAGTAGGGCAGCAGCACTAGAAAGCAGGGAAACTAATTGGCGAAAATTATTATTATTTTTGTAAATAACTATGTCAAAGTACAATTCCGAATGGGAAAGGCATCTGGTGTCACAGCAGCGATGCAAATGGCACAAATCTAACAGGAAATTACAAGACTTCTCTGAGGGACTTGATCCCTTCTCTGCCAAATGCAAGCTACTGTATATATTTGCATTGGAGTATTTTATTCTTGTTAAAATAATTGCGTGTTTAGCAAATTTCTCGGTGAAATGGCAGCCTTAGAGGCAGCTTTGCAATTGCAGATCAACGGTGTCTGTATTCAGAAAGAATATGTATTTTGTTGTGTTTACTGGAGCAACAATACTGTAACGTGTCTTTTTTGTCCAAAGCAATCTGAGAAGTGCTTAATCATATAATTGGTGTATTCAAAGGATAACTGTAGTGCTGAGTAAAGAATTTATTAAATAAATATAATTTTAAACGATCAAAAGGGTTTTAGTGGATATTTGAATCTTAAAATGCTAAGAAAAAGCAATGTCTTTCTCTGATGAAATTTCTGTTTATTTTTTGAAATTTTGAGGGAATAACTCTGTTTTTTACATGGCAAATACATTGTATTCTTTGGAAATATAAATACAGCCTTTCCTCTTCTGAAATGGGCTCACTGACTTTGGCACTTTAAATGCATATTTTGTATCTTCTGTGCACCTGGAGAGAAATGTTTGTGTTTTCAAGTAAAATGATACATGTTAAAAGGGCAACAGATGACATCTTATTTTTCCTTTGAAAGAAATAACAACAACAAAACCCCCAATCTGTAGGCATTTTTTTTCTCTCTGATTTGTATTTGGGAAAGGGGAGAAAAAGCACATTGCTATCTTCAATATGTCAGTATATCTGATCACAAAATATCAGATGCATTGAGGCAGAATAAGAGGTCATCTCTGTTTCTAGCCAGTTTCTCTCACTCTTCTCTCAATTAAATATATTAACATGACAAAAAACTTTGTGTCACTGACATGCGCTTTAAAAATCTTCATCTGGAGGCCTGTTCTTATTTCATTAATTTTCCCTTAAATAGCAGTGCCTAATTATGAGCAACATTAAAGCTTATATAAAAGGGGAAAAATATGATGCAGATGAAATAAAATTTTCTCTTAATTTTGTAGGCTTTCTGGGGGCTACTTTTGAACTGGAATAACAGTAATGACAATCAGAAAAATTGCTCTGACTTCAGGGGTCTTTTCTAGCCACGGGAGCTGGACAAATTGGAGTTGAAAGGACCTCTCCAATTAACATGTCGTCTTCTGCTCATGTGTCGGACAATACACTGAATAGCCAATTAATTGCAGATGTTTCAGCTTGTGTGGTTTTAGGTCAGATCATAGATGTGGCTCATGCCTCTTGATAGTTTTTTCTCCTCTGATAGCCTAATGAGAAAATAAGCACTCCAGCGAGAGTGGGGGTAAATTAGTAAGACGGCCTGGATCTAAATGTCACGCTTGCAGTGTTGGGCTAAACCAGGTCTGTTATGTACAGCAGGGCTTTTGCCATACGGTGACTTCTTTGCAATGACCTTCTTTTGCTTCTGGACAAAGGTTTGAAAAGCCAGCGTAGCACTGAGGGAATTAGGATAGGTAAGAATCTGCATATTAAAGTGGTTTTTAGAAAACACTGCAAAGGGTAATTGCTTGTTATTTCTCTTCATTGAAAACTTTATATTTTTGAGCTGTTTTTATTCTAATAACTTAACTTCTGAGTGAAAGAGTTGCTGAATGGATGTAGCAGTCGTACTGCCCTGCCTGTTTGCAACCTCAAAACTAGCTGAGCTTTGATAGTGTTGTCTGCAGATTTCAAGAAGAATGCCGATTTCTTTTTGAAGTATGGAGTTTACTTGCAGCCATTTCAGCCTGGGTTTGTATGTGAAATTTAAAATAATGTGAATGAAGGTGAGAAGAAAGTAGGCTGAATATTCAAAAAGCTTTCTATGTCTTATTGGCATTCTTTCAGAAACTATCCTCCTCCCAAACTCTCTGGGAGCCCAAAATAAAGGCTATTAATCTTTACATATTTATTGTATGCTTTGCCTTACCCGAAGTCTCTGTCTCAGGAGACATACTTGACTTTTTTCTTCCTGCAGTATGGTTGTTTGCAAGGCCAGCAGTTCATTTCACTGGATGCTGACTATAGTTTTCACTTGGCCTATAAACTACATCTTGCACCCACAGAGCTGAAATCTGTGCACCTTCTGCACCTAGGTACCGTTTCCAGCTTTCAGCAGCAAAGACGACGGTTTAAAAAAAAGCAGCCATGAAACAGGATTTTTGATTTTTCCAACTCTAGTGCATAATATTCTCCTCTACCCTTCAAACTTTGAGGAAAGTCTCCAGTTGGTGACAGATGGCTGATTAGGTGGAAAATGTGTGCATGAGCCATATTAGTACAAATGTCTGTGGCTGAACCACATTAGTACTAACCTCGCTGCTTGTGATCCTGGGAGAGGTTGATAATGCTTGTTATGAAATGTTGAAGTGACAAATTAGCCATTAGGATTTTATAGCCGATGTTTTTATTAAATGCTTGTTGCAGGGCGTTTTGGCCTCAGAAATCGATGTGCTAAGGGTATAATATTACTGCTGCCTTCGGCCACCTGAGAGTGTTGTTCTTGGGGGGGAGGAAAAAAACTAGTGATCATCTAATTAGATGGAACGTCTTAAAAGTGATGCTCAGGATATCAATATATACTTAGAATTTTGCTCAATTTGAGGGACAGCTACAGCCTGTCCCTTGAAGAGGCGGCTGGGTTTGTTTAGGAGAGGTGGGGAATTTTTCTGCAAGATCAAGCTAAAGGACTGCTAGGGCCTGGCATGAGGGATGTTGAGCACCAGTTCTGTGGTTGAACCAGAAAAAAACAAGTGTCAGAGCTGCTTTTCCCCTCTGTTTTGTCCTGTGGGCAAGGTTAGGGGATGACAGTAGATGGCTATACTATGCTTTGCTGACCACTGAAAACAAAACTATGTGGATATTTAAAGCTGCCATGCTCGACAGCGGTCACAAATATGTGGTTTCCAAAATGTTGTTTACTGTGGAGATCCGGTGGTGATTTGGGGACTTTTTTAATACCTTCCTTTCAGTGTGTGAGGAGCTGTTAATCTGATGGTTGTGGATACTGGAAAAAGCTTGAAGTTCCCAGTTGGTAAATAATGTCTCTTCTTTTCTCCCTGTAACGGAAGGGCAGGGTAAAGGGCTCAGGAGTGATTCTGCATCTGTAAAATTGTATTGGAACAAATGAAGTGCCTCTCAGCTGCAAAATAAATAGGTGTATATTGACGTCATCTACTGTTAAGCTAATAAAATATGTCTGCTGCTCAAAACCCGTTTCATTTTCTTATATCTGCACCTTCTAAATAGGTCTGGCTTCAATTTATTTTGTTGACTTAAAAAAGAATTGTTTATTTGGACATTAAAAATTGAATTGTCAATTCCATTATCCTCCTCGTGCACTTCAATTTCAAGCTTATCTGCATCGATGAAGAAATGTTCCAGGAAATTCTTTTTTTAATTGAAAAAGATCTATTATTACTTGCAAAACCTATGTAGAAAGTTGCACAGTTGCTAATAATCTGGGAGTTCCCCAGTGTATATTTTTTTAGCTTGCTTAGAGTATTTGCAATTAGAAGTCTCTATCTCGATGGGATAATTAAAAAATAATTTACCACTTGGAAGGAATAGGTCTCTTTGGGCAATCGGCACTGCTATTGGTTAATTATTACTAATTTTTGGTTATATGATACAGTTCTTCCTGACCTGACATCTGCATAATATGGAAGCTAATGAGAACAGAAATTAAGCCTGATAGTTGACGTGTCCTCTATTCGATTTGAGAGAGTAAGGTGAAAGAGATTAAAAATAAAATTGTCAAATGGGGACTTCAGCATTACCGGAAACTTAGACTATGCACAAAATTTTTATATAGATATATATGTAGAGAGAGAAAGACACACATGTTATTTAGCAACCCTTCAATTGCTTTTGGTCGTACTAGCTGAAATATAAAATCTGAGTATTACGGTGTACTCTGCATTGCTACTCTGCAATACCTAGTTGCTGTGGGACTTGCTGTAAAATCTAAAGTTTTACTCTTTCTTTGCAATAAATAAGCTTTTTACCTTTACTATTGCTAAGGAAATATTTCCATCGCATAATACGCAATCATGTTTTTTATATTATTCACTTAATATAGCTAAGTAACATCTCTGTTTACAAACTGCGTCGGATTGTCAGACTCTCCCGTTTGCTGTACTTGGTTCGAGAAGGCGACATCCTGCCGCAGCTCATGTGGGTTACTCCTGTTGCACAACGCTAGTTCTTGCCTGGTGTTACAGGTGTAGGGTGTTTTCTACACCTCTCTTGGCTCCTAAATGTTTATCCTTGTCAATATTTATCTTTGTCAAAGTTGAAACTATTCATCGCAGCTTATATTGAGCTGCGATGGGGGTGGAGATTATGGGATCTAACAATATTTCGAAATACTCTGTGTGATTTAATATCATCAAAACATGCGCATAAATTTGGATAAAGGGAGAAGACAGCCTTTCAGTTGTTAATGCAAACTTTTATTCAAAGCAAACGGGTGTTTTCTGTGGAGTGGTTGGTGTGAAACCTTTCCTCCTCGTTGCTAGCAAGAGGTTTGTGCCCATGCATTGTGCACGCAGAATACAGATTTGATGTTTGCTCCCAGGTAACATATCACTGCCGGTAGCTCCGGGAGGCACTTTGTGCTGATAGGGCTGCAAAGCCAGAAGGTGCTGGTTTTTCTGGGATTTGGGGGCAGACGAGGGGAAAGAAGGAGAAATTGTCTGTATGTTTCTATCGTATCCATCCCAGCAAACTCTTAAGTGTCTGGGTGCCATGTCAGCATGAGCTATTGGGGAGGGAAATAAATTTTCTGGGGTAGCGTAGGTCAAGGGGAGAAGCAGAATTTGGGCCCAAAAACCAATAGCGGTGAGGTGCGGTTCTGGTAGCCAAAGGGTGCGTCCTCCCAGGTAGGAAATGGCTTGCAAAGGGTGCAGCGGCACTTTGCTGAGGGAGCCCGCAGGATTGCCACGGCTCGACAGGTGGGTGCAAGGGGAGGAAAGAGGTTTGCAGGGACAAAAAGCTCTTACGGTTTCTCTAAAAGGAACTGCTCTGCCTTGAAACTGATAGCAAAACTCTTTCTGGTATTTAATTTCTGGGTTTTTATTTAAATTTTTGTATCTAATAAGAGTCTTTAGGGGCTCATGGGCACATGGAGACCAATGACATAAACGGAGTGCACATGCAAAATAAACTGTATGTGATTATTTTAAAGCAAATAAAGGTGAGGTACGTGACAAGACTGTTATGGGAAATACTAATCTGATGTTCAGCTTGGTTCTTGCAGCTCTTACACAGTGGTAAATGGTTGTTTTATTTGGCTGAGACCAGGTTATTCCGATTAGCTGTGAACATGGGCAGGTTTATTCAGAGACAAAAGGCCACCTAGCACATTTTGGAGGTAGTTTACCTGTGTAGCTGTGACCTTTATTGATCCAGAGGCATTATTCCATTTTTAAAAAATGCTCCATTTTGCTTTTGTTGACTGCAGAGCAATAAAATCATGTTACACTTTGGATTTTTCTTAATGAGAAAATAGCCGTATCCCAATTGAGAGAATTAGTATGATAAATGGGGAAAATCTGCTCCCATCTCTAAAAGCAAACATTTTTTTTCCATTCAGCAGCCACACAGCTCACAAAATATGATGACAGATGCAAACAAGCAAGTTAAAAAGCCCATACAGTAAGATCGCAGCAGAACTTTTAAAAAAGGGGGAGTGCAGCATATGAAACGAAGCCATCTGTCTCTGCGTTACAAAGCATTCATTCCCTTGGAGGGCGTAATTACGGGTCTGGCTCTTCTGCTGCTGGATTTTTATACAAAATTGTCCCTAAGAAAAATAGAATTGATTCAGAATAATGTAAAAATAACTTGTGCTACTGTAAATTCTCTGGAGTATGGCCACAGAGTTATAACTTTCATTGCTGTTCTCCATCTCTCCAATGGCATTAGGTGAGAATAGTGCTATCTGAACGTGAGCCGGCAGTGTGCCCAGGTGGCCAAGAAGGCCAACGGCATCCTGGCCTGTATCAGAAATAGTGTGGCCAGTAGGACGAGGGAGGTGATCGTGCCCCTGTACTCGGCCCTGGTGAGGCCGCACCTCGAATACTGTGTTCAGTTTTGGGCCCCTCACTACCAGAAGGACATTGAGGTGCTGGAGCGTGTCCAGAGAAGGGCAATGAAGCTGGTGAAGGGCCTGGAGCACAAGTCTTATGAGGAGCGGCTGAGGGAACTGGGGCTGTTTAGCCTGGAGAAGAGGAGGCTGAGGGGAGACCTCATCGCGCTCTACAACTACCTGAAAGGAGGTTGTAGCGAGGTGGGGGTTGGTCTCTTCTCCCGAGTAACAAGCGATAGGACGAGAGGAAATGGCCTCAAGTTGCGCCAGGGGAGGTTTAGACTGGACATTAGGAAAAACTTCTTCACCGAAGGGTTGTCAAGCCTTGGAACAGGCTGCCCAGGGGAGTGGTGGAGTCACCATCCCTGGAAGTATTTAAAAGACGTGTAGATGAGGCGCTTAGGGACATGGTTTAGTGGGCATGGTGGTGTTGGGTTGACGGTTGGACTCGATGATCTTTGAGGTCTTTTCCAACCTTAATGATTCTACGATTAGTGGTTTACTGACCTGGTGGCTTGTCGTTAAAAAAAAACCTCTTTAATGCTTTATCATTTAGTATGTTGGAACAATGCTTTTCGGGACATCAGGTAAATTCTCAGTCCCGCTGCTTTGAGTGATAAATTGCTTTTGGGCTTGCTAAATATTAATTATTACTATTAAATAAATTTGAAAGAGCAACTGAATTATATTTCTTACAAGGGGAAATGGAGCAAATTTCAGTATTTAGCCTAGAATTCTGGAATATAATTTTTTACCTATTTTTAGATAAAATATTAGTATTTTGAATAATACACGTAAGTATATGTGAATCATTCAAATTAGCCATGCTTGGGTCCTTTCAGTCTCTTGTTCTGCTTAGTCATAAATTACTTAGTTAAAAAATAGAAGTATTAAGACTTAGTGTTATAATAGAACTCAGTCAGGTACTTTTTAGTTGGACCACGGCTGAATTATAGTGCTGTCCTGAAGATAGGAAAGGTGGTGTTCAGGAATTTCGCACTGCTCTGTGTAAACTGTTGTATTGCTTATGTAATTTCACTTATTTAAAGAAGAGGCTTCTAAAAGAAATATAACCTAGAATAGAATCTTCTCGTGTGGAAGTAAGATTGCTTTTACCTTCTTATATTGGCTCTGAAGTTTAAGTTTCTTGATGGAGGTGGTGTCAAGTATGGAAGCGGTACTGGGATGTGTCTTGGCAACAAAAACTAATAATGCAGTTAAGGGAAACATTAGGAGGAGTGAAGTACGATGATCTTGAAGTGCTTTTTACTCAGAGTACTTGGGAGCATTCAGCACGTTATTAAAAAATAAAGAAGCTGGCTTATATTTTGTATGTACTATTCCCCCTGAATAATTCTGTCATTGATGTTACAGATGCACATCGCTCTCCGTGTTCAGTCTGCACCCTGTTGTGGTTTTCTATTCCTAAAGTTTAATGGGGTATCTAGGAGAATCCTACTCCTTGAAGTAATAATATGCACCTTCTTAAATTCCTGTCAAGCTGTTTAGCGAGGTCAGATTTGCCATCAGTTAGCTTAGCAGCCTTTTATCAGCTTACAGTCGTGCACCCTCTGTGCATGTGTTTGCTGCTTTAGCTACTGGGCTAAAGGCCCAGTAAACCCAGGGAGGTTATGTGGAATGGAGGGGAGAGAATGGGAGGCCCCTAAAATATCAATTAACTCATCCATCTCAAATTCCAGTATCAGCCGCTGCCTGACTGCAGGTGGCCCAACATCTTTTGGTTGACAGTAAGAAGGAAAATCTCTCTTTTCTCCCTGTACACTCAGAATCTGTTGGCCGCTATGAGATCGAGAGTTGGCTTTGATCTGTATTTTAAATATTTGCCCACAAGTTTGGCTCTGAAACAATTTCCAAGCTTTGGTTCTTTCCAGTCACTTGTGAAAGGTCTTTCCTTTGGTCTTGCCCTAACTAGGTTCGGTTTTAACGTCCTTGTTACCTTGTGGTGGACGGACAGATGCTGGTGACCTGCCGCCTTCCTTTTCCTGAAGAATCGTGTTGCTTTGGGTAGCACTGCTTTTATGCTCTCTCCGAGTCTTCCAGTAGCAAATGCTTATTTTAAAAACAAATATTAATACATTAGTATGCAATGCTCAGAGTGGCAATTTGAGAACACAGTTAATGTAATTTTCCTGTTCTGTAACACTTGTTTTCCTTGTATGCAAACTCTGGTGGAGCAACTGTGACAATCTTCTCAGTCGAAGTTTGAATATTAATTTTGCACTGGCTATAGGAGCTGGTAACAACGTACACTTTAATAAGGCTGGCACTCAAAAGCATTGAAGCGTAACTGGCACTCTCCTGAGAAGAGATGAAAACTCTTTCACGTCACCAAGGGGCAGCTGAAGTCGAGAAGCAGCTTGCCAGCTCTTATTATCTCCTTGACAGTCTCTTCTAGTTGGTTTTGTGGGGCTCGATCAATCTTCAAGAATACACAGGGTTTCTTGCATTCTCTACTTTAAGATTTACTTATTAATTTGCCAGTTAGTCTTTTTTTCAGAGGCAGAAATCAAACACCCTTTGTGAATCTAGTGGAAAGCAGTCCCCTGACATCAGAGGATTTGGATAACGTAGATGCTACAGGGAAGGAGGGAGGATAATTGTTACGTAGCTTCTGCTTGCTGACAGAAAACAAGATCTTCTGTACCTAAGTCGTATCAGTGAAGATGTTTGGACACGGGACGCCGTCCCATGCAGGGAAGGGACTCGTTTGAGATGATAGTTATTGTGGTTTTGCACTGGCTAATCTCAATACTTTATTTCTGTGATGCAAAGCTCACGCTTCAGTTAACTTAGCAGGTAAATTGATGCTTAACAGTAAGTTACATTCCTTAACAGTAAGTTTTGTCCTTTGGTGTGAATTTTCCCAGTAGTTTTTTTTATCTTGAAGGTATCAATGTTCACAACAGTTCTTAGAAAAAACAAAACAAAAAAACCCAAAACCCCCACACCTATGAGTAAAGGGCCTCCCCACAGTGACCAAAAGTAAATGGCAAAAACCAAACCCCCGGTCATATTCTCTAAAGGATCTTTTGCAGTCTTTGGCTGGGAGGCTTTCAGTGCTACATGCAACAGAGCTATAATTTTCTGTGTATTAGTAGGCTTTTTTTTTTTTTTTAAAAAAAGAAGGTTAATTGGACAGATTTTCAATCTAGCCACTTAAGGAAACTGGGGCAAGTTCTGCTTGCTGTCTACCATCAGTAATTCCTTGCGGTGACTGGAGCTGCTTATCTGGAGAAAAACGCGAACAGAACTTGGTCTGTTACAAAATGACAGAGTCTTAGCAAAACGTGTGTGCTCTGTGGACAAGTGCAGTGAAAACTGTTGGGCGCAGATTTGGGTGGGAAAGGTATTTGCATTATATCGTCAACGCATTTCCTACGGGGCATTTAGGATGAATTGATTCTTACTCTGCTGAAGCTTTAACGGTGCTCTGATCGGTTACAGCGATGCTTGGGAGAAAATTGAAGACTTGAGCTCATGAGAAATCTGTGAAAGGATTCCCAATTTGAGTTGAACATAGTCAGGCCAAAGGATTTTCTGCGCTCTTTGCAGTGCGTATTGATTTTCTGCTCCCCACCTGAAATATGAAAGCTGTGGTCATTTCTTTACGTGAAGTATTGGACTAAAGTCAGAGGACAGATGACTGACGGTAGAGCAGAGCTAATCTGTACTGTAACATGTGGCCTGTTCTGTACAAAAACAGGCAGGTAAGTGATCCGGTAGAGTAAGTTAGGAGATGAGGAGTTGAGGGACTTGGATTATAATCAGCAGCTCTGCTTCTAACTTGTGCCACTTGGGACAAATCACGTCAACTTGGAGTGAAAGACTGTTTTCATTAAATCAAAGGTAAACTTCTTTTGGTTTTGGTGGAACTTGGTTTCATCTTCTGCGGTTTCTTGTGTTTTTTTCAGATATGATACACAGGTGAAAAAATGATACAATATTGAATATCATCAACGTTATTACAATGCTAGCAGCAGAGAAACAAGCAAATAAAAACCTGTTGTGGCTGCATGTATTAAGGCTTTCTTTACACTGATGCTTTCCATGGCTATTGAACAATTTTGCATTTTCTCATTTCCACTTCTTAATGTCTGTTGTTTTAATGACATTTTATTCACTTGTTACATTTGAAAACATTTGCTTTCTGACAAATTGGCCTGTAGTATTTGCACACACAAGGGTATTGTATTTGTGTGATGCTGTCTTTTGCTCACTGAAAAAAACCCCAAACATTTTTTAGGAAATGCTCATAGTAAATTACTTAGTGCTGTAAGTACATACTTAGTCTTACCAACTATCAGAAAAAAATCCACTTTAATGCATTCTAATCTCTGTACAAGTGTTTACAGAATACAACATGATAAACAATAGGCTTGGGTTCCCTAATAAAGGCATATCCTATAACTGATTATTGAAGATGGTTGAAAAATTGCTGGCGGTGTAGAGCGGAACTTTGTTTTAGGTTAATCTTATAGCAGGTTATATGAACTCATAAATAAAACCCATCTTTTCTTTCCCCGCTCTCATCCTAGCCTGCACGGCAGTCCATGCAAGTCCAACTGGTCTTTCCTCTGCTGTTAACAGGTCTGTTTCTAGGCTCTAGCTAAATTTTACAGTATGCAAAAAGTACTTTTTATTTCTCACAGAGTTGGGAGAACAGGTAGAGAGGAGAGGTTTGCAGGTACCAATGTCCAAGTTTTTAGAATGAAAAGGAAGATGTTAATTGTTACCAAGGAACGAAACCATTGTCTAATTTCCCATAGTCTGATAAATTTCAGGTACTGCTAACTATGGTCTGATTTGAACAAGCCACATAAAAGTGAACAATTATTTAGAGGATTATTCAGTATTGCAATTTTAGTTTGCCCTAATCCTATATTTAATTTGCTATTTCATGTTATAGAATTACACGAGAATTACAGAAACTTAAAAATATGTAAGTAGACAGGTTTTACAAATTCCTAGGTAATATTTTATATATGGTGCCTTTACTAATGTGCACTTAACATCAGTTGTGGAGTTCATTACGTTCTCAATTACACCTGTGCTCTTGAAATGTTTCACTGAGCTTTTTTTTTTTCTTCATACTGTTTTTTGCTTTCCTTTTTCAGGCAGTTTATGCAAAACGTCAGTTGTCATATCCGGAATGAAACAGCCGCATCATTGCTGGCATGCCAGAGAAGAATGCCGGCAGTTTGTATTTCAGCATAATAATATGTTGGGAGTCGGTCCACCGGTAATGAAAGATGCAGGCTGGATTCTAGTTCTATTAAAAGGCTGCTAAGGCAATCTTCTCCCACTTGTTGATTTTTTAAACTTTGAAGAGAAACCGCTTTGCTAAGAATATTTGTCTGAACCTACTCAGTCTTTATTTTTATAACATAATAAAGTTAAAATGAACACTGCTAATACAGTTCTAACAAAAGGTAGAATATAGCGTTGTTATATATTTCATTTTAAGTATCTTGAATAGGTGAAATGTGTGTTTACTTCAGAGACTGAGTGTGTGAGAAGGAGTTAAAATAGTGGCAGGGAAACTTCTTAGTAGGCAGAACAAAGTCTCATCCCCAGCCTCTTTTTCCAGTACGCTTCATATGATTCATTAAGGCAGCTGCTTTCCTATAATCGTGGCTATATAGAAAAACAGAAGAAGCTTCAAATGTTTCTGGGCAAAAGCGAAGCTGTGAAGTCTGTAGATTATTGACACCCATAGCTAGCAACTACTGTAAAACTACAACTTTCTCACTTCCCTTAATGATTTTGTTGGTTGTAGATGCTTGAGCAAAGGAGAAATACGTTTTTTAACGTGCGTCTGTGGTCATTACGCATGTGACTTAGAAGCCATGCTCTCGATTAAAGAGCTGACTGGGGTTGACTGTTGCAAAGACACCTTTACCACAGATGGCACAACTTGCGTCTGAACTCAGAAGCCAGGTTTCTGTAGAGGTCTTTCAGGTGAACGAGTATTTTCTTTCAAAGTGCCTCTTGGGGTTAGTATCTCCCGAAGAGGACCGTGCTGAAAACCTTCTGCGTGGCGAGTGTAATTCTCACCTTGGGAAAAGGGCTTAAAGGATTCCCCCGTCCCTAGGGGCGTTTCAACAGTTCTACCTTTAACTACATCAACTAGATATAAAATATGTATGAATATGTCTCACTATGCTTTGTGACAAATTGAAGGTATAAAAGTAAAGCCTACTCAGATAATGGTTTGCTGTATCTTAGTCGTAGGGAAATTAAAAGAAAAGAAAATCCATGAATGAAATTTTTGTATTTTGTTCTAACTTAAAGGCTAATCTCTTTGAATTGACAACTTGCTACCTCCCTGAGAAGAGCTTAGTCTTTTTGAATCCAAGTCCTTAGTCTTGGAGATGTGTTTTATATAAATATTTTTCATTTTAAACTGTGACTGGAACATTGTAATATGCCACCTAGAAAACGATGCTGGTGGAAATACTGTTTTTTATAAATATACCTGCCGATATGGCCATATATTGGACTTTGTGTACAGCAATCCCGTGCATCTTCAGAGCCCTTTGATGTGCAGCCTTTGAGGATAAGAGATTAACCTCTTTCCCGGGTAGACAAAGAGTTCTTATTTTTCATCTTTTTATGGGACCTTATCCAAAAGTCATCAAAGTCTGTGGAAACCACCCTATTTACTGCAATGGGAATTGAATGAGGAACATGATTTCTGTGGTCCGGTGTTTAAAAAAAAACCAACAAAAACTTTGCAGTAAAGTCATAATTGCATCCAGATGAGTTTCTCTAAGTGGTTGTGAAGCAGCTGGTGGAAACGCCTTGATCTGACCAAATTCAGCATGCCACTTGTTTCTGTATGTGGGAAAATCTGACACAATCTGGAAGTAATTAGTCTGGAACCAACAGCCCCCCTGAGCGGTCCTTTTAAAATGAGTTGCAAATAAAAAGGCTAGAAAATCCTTAATACAGGGTATATATCATCTGCCGCGTGTTGCGGAAGGTGTTTTTATCGGTAACTTGGCTTCTAGGGTGTTTTAATGTGCTTTTTTTTGTGCATCAAGCTGTATGTGTGACACGTTGTACAATGATGGTTGTCTTCCTATTCCTATTCTGTTTTATTCTATTCTTCTGCACGTGATGCACGTTATGCAGTCTTTTGGGCCAAAACCTCTTTTTACATTAATATATGGGACACTGGACTTGAATTTCTAAGCAAGACTCTAGTATAGTGATATGGGCACAGGAGCCTTTGCTTTCCTCTGGACCCTTTTGTGTATTGCTGCTGAGGAACTAGGAAATCTGAATGAAACACTCATGAATAAAACTAAGAAAAAAAAAAAGTTAAACAGTGAAATGGAGATATACGTATATGTAATGTTCAACAGCAGGTTTATTCCTTGTGCTGCTCCTCTCTTTGCGACGGGGCACGTGGTGATTCGTTCCCAAGCACAGCAGTCTCGGGGCAGAATGTCATCCTGCCTCTGACAGCATTCAGTAGCAGCTATTTAAGGAAGACAATAAGAAAAGACAAAAAGGTAGTAATAGCTCACCAGAATTATGTTCCCATCTTCAAAAATGGGCCATAAATGTATCTCACCAATTTAAGTGGAATTACTTGTGCTGGTTCGAGTAAGGGAAGTACGAAGGCAGTGGCCCTATATCTTTTTTTCCGAGAGGTCGGTGCTGAACGGCTGGGCTATTACGGCTTGACCAGAGACCCTGAAAAAACAGGGTTGGGCAAAAGAGAGAAGCAGCTAAAAATTTTAAAACAGTATGATTTTTTGAGAGGCGGCGTACACAAGAATGGAGGCGTTCTTACGTATGCTTTTTAAAATAGCGATAGTACATGGGAGATGTATTTCATAATGTAAAATGGGAAGAGGGAACAAAAGAGGAATTTGAGAAAAATGCACTGATGGAAAACCAGCAAGATGTAATATACGCTCAAGCTTCTAAAACAGAGAAACAAAATTAACTTTTTAAATTCTGTTATGATTAGCTGAGCTTTAATGTAATACAGTAAATCTCTCAGCATTATGTAATAAAATTAGTCAAAAGATGACAAAAGCATAAACAAAGCACTAATGAAAAAGCCTTGCAGGACTCGTATTTAAATTGGATTGTGCCTGTTTGATTTATGCTGGTGTGTAAGTACACTTGGCTCAAGTGTTTGTGGAAGCATGGACAGTATCTTCTTGCTCTGCGTTTGCTATTCCTTTTCTCTTTTTTTTTTTTTTTTTTTTTTAAAGCTTTGGAAATACATTACTAAATATTATAACAGCATTGTCAATTATAGGGTACTGGGAATAGATAAGTCTGTCGTGCAGTCTAAGAATATAATTAGGAACAAGCAAAAAGCCATATTTTACTGTAACATGGTAAATGATGGAATTGCTAGAATGTCATGAGCTCACTTGGCTCAGCTTCGATGCACGTAAAACCCATCAGCGGAAAACTTTTCACTTGAGCAGTATCAATGCATTTTAAGAGGAAGCGTTGCCCTGGTGTCATTTAGATTGCAGGCCAGAGCTTTGCATGTGTTGGTATTTCAGGAAACAAAATACATGCAAATATCCTTTTTTTTTCAACATCGTTTCTGATGGTACCTCTGATGTCGCCGTGATACTAATGATGGTGGCAACTGCTCTGTTCGTGCATAACGTGCATAAGCCTGCAAGCCATGCAAGCGCTGTTAGCTGCTTTTAAAGCAAACCCAAAAACGAGTTACATAGATTAATATCTAATTTATAGCTGTGAAAAACGACAGTTAACACAAGTGGCTTATCAGGTTCCATACCAGCTCCTTGCCTTGTGTCCGAGCCTTATTTCTGTTCCCCCTGTCTGCTGATAGAAATACCGCTTGATGGTTCATCAGTATGTTGTTTTCAGCTGTAGCATGCAAATACTGCCAATGTTTTAGTATCTCAAGACAGTAGAGCTTAGCTCTTTCCTATTTTGATTCGACATGACAGATACATTTGAAACCTCCGTTCTGAACAAAAGCGCCCGGATGCTGGAAGCTGCTCTGTAGCGCAAGTTATAAAGAAAGTAGCATAATGCGGTGGAAAAGATCGAAGAAATGTATTAAAACTGAGTACTTCTTTGTAAAATGTAATCAATTTAAACGAGGAAAACAAGACGATTGAGTATAACCAAACGTAGTGCTAACTGCTCTGGGATGAAATAGGATGGACTGGGTGCTCAGATGTCTTCCTGCTTTCAGAATCCTGTTTGCTTGCAAAACTATTCTTGGATTTATTTATGCCTTGCTCTCCAGACAGGCCAGGAAACTCCGTGCGGTCGCAGCAGAGCAATTAGGACT
Source organism: Fulmarus glacialis (assembly GCF_000690835.1). NCBI lineage: Eukaryota > Metazoa > Chordata > Aves > Procellariiformes > Procellariidae > Fulmarus > Fulmarus glacialis. The sequence goes on along the minus strand of NW_009222386.1, from coordinate 27,722 downwards.
GCGTCCTTGTCCCTAGTGACACGGTACGTCTGTAGTCCTGTTGCAGAAGGCACATCTGTACTGTATTTTTAGGGCTGCATCTTAAATGGAGCAAGTATCAGACTCGCCGTTCGGCGCTATCTGCTCTGCGGGAGGTGAGGATCTCTCGTGCCCCAGCACGCCGGATGGCGTGGCGTGGCGTGCCGGTCGGCATGCCCCGGCACAGCCCGTCCTCACGTCGCCCGCCGTCTGCAAGGCGGTTACCTGAACGGGCGCAGGTGGGAGGCAGCGTCTGTCTGAAGACGCCTTCTTGAACGGTGCAGGGATGAGGTAACTTGGTAAGATTTAATGGGTTCCACGTGACTTGAGTCGCTGATACCGATACACTGATTTATGTGTTGATGTCTATGACAAGCACCCAGCCTCCTTTGAACCCTCCACCCTGGCCTGCGTTACGGAGATGCAACGAGGTAATGCTCATCCTTTCGTGGTCTCAGTCCGCCCACACGCACCATATGCAGAATTTTTCCATAAACGATGACTGTCGGGATGTATATGATCTGAATTTAAGACAGTTGCACGTACTCTTATTTTTCACATACAACTGTTTAGCTATATTATTTATCTAACTAAACCTAATTGTTGAACACCCAAATGAGGCCATTTGTTGCGTTTTGAGAATGCATCATGCGATGCTTTTTTAATGAAGGTCCTGATATCTGGTATCTTCTTTTTCTGTTGCTCAATTTCATTGGATATCTTGCTTTTGTTAATATAAATGCTCTTATGGGAATTTTTATTAAGTATGACAATACTGTTTGCATACCCAGTTACAGAAAAATGGCTGGCTTTTCAGAAGTGCCCGTTGTTGGGTGAATCTCATTTAAGGCAGTGGTAAATCCTTCATTAGTATCAAAACTAGTACACTTAAAAGGCAACACACAAGCAATTTTGAAAATCATGCGCTAAGAAGGTCTGTCTGCGTGCAGGAGTGACAGGATAACAAGATCATTGCTTCTGTTACAATGCTAGAATTTGGCTATTTGCATAATATAGAGCAGTAACATTTTAATTTACAATTCATGAATAAGCCTTTCAGACAGTGGTTTCAGACACAACTGAAATTTGTGAATGCTTCTCAAGTAAATTGCTGGTTTTGAGCACATTTTGCTACTTATCTGGAAGCCGAAATTATACTCAGATGCCCAAGCCCGAAAACAGAACGTAATTTGGCATTTGTGCATAAATGGTTTCTGAACCAGGTGGGGAAGCGCTGAAATGATTCTGTATTTAGTTGTGCATGTAATAGGTAAACTTGGTTATTCTGTAAACATATTGCAAACATATCGGTTTCTTTAATTAGGTAGCTATAAAGAGAAAAGGCTACGGTTTAGAACAGTGAATCAAAAGAAACCTTTTCTTTTTTTTTGATCAATATTTAAGGGTCGCGCTAGTACTGGAGAAGCCCTGCCTGCTTTAGAGCTGTAAGAAATTCTGGTAGGTTTGAAAAGGACTCCTGCGCGTACTCTACGTGACTAAAAGATATTGCTGGAGCCTTTCCTGTGGTTGCTGTGCTGGTCTTTTGGGTAAAATGTAAGATAACTCATGAGGTGGGGCCTGGGAAGTGTCTGGTGGTGGTGTTCATGGACTGCATGAACCTGTCTCCCAGCAGCGGGATTGTGGTGTTCCCCGATGCCAGGAAAGTTGTGTGAAGATGAATGTAGGAGTAGTGGCAGATGTGCTGACTAAAGAGCTGCATTGGGAGGTGAAGAGCTGAAGTATAGATGGAAGATAAAGTCATGTATGATGTCTACGTGATAAACGCGATAAAAACTTGCTGAGGAGCAGCTTGGATTACAAAGAACTTTTTGCCTCTTTCATGTCTCACGATAATGAAACGGTCCATTTTTATTCAACATCTTTCAAATAGGGTTCTAATTAAGCGATAACTAGTGAAATACAAGATTAAGCATCAGCAAATCTCTGGTGGTGCGACACGTGCCCAGGGCAAAGTCCAAAAAAGTTCTGTAAAATTTGTGTTTGAAACAAAGCAAAAATAGTTATTAGAGTAACAGGAGACAGATTCTGTGCGTGCAAATGCAGATTGAATTAATTTTCTTAGTGCTATGCTGAACTGAAAAAAATGTAAAATTAAATATATATCCCTTTTAATGTGGTTGCTATATCATCACCACAAACTTTTAAAAAATGCATCTGTAACCAGATAAGAAGATGCTATCAGGCACTTTTAATTTTAATTAAGGTTTAACCTATTGGAGGAATAAATATTTAAAGAATTAATTAAAATGCCGTTCACTGAATCAGAGATTTCAGTATAGGAAATGAGTTAATTGCAGTATCCTAGGGGATCTGTGCTTTGCAAGCTGTTTTGTAATGCTAAAAAAGCATCTTCATGTGGATGATAGGGACCTCTTGGGAGAACCAGAAGATGATGATGGCCACCTTTTCGGTTTGGTTTGAATAAAAGTAGTTGCTGGTCTTGCCGCATCTGTGCGTGTCAAACAGTCTTTCTTCAGTTTCTGTTTTTCTTCAGGGTGGGTGGCTGGCACACATGCCCAAAATACTTGAGATAATTGGGCATAATTTGATTGCATCATGGTAATCCTGTATCCTGCAAGAAGGGTTTTTAAGGTGGTTAAAATACCTTTGAAGACTGAAGTCTTTCACACTGTCATTCTTGATAACCTTGTATGACCGTGAGTTTTTTTTTCCTTCTGCTGAACATACGAAGTTACTGCTGGAGTTGCTCAAGGATCAAATCATGCCTTATTTAATATTTTCATTAGCAGCCTTTACAGAAGAATTAGAAGCACGCTAAATAAATTTGCCGACTCCAAAGCCGAGAGACGTCGGCAAGGCCGGGGAAGGACTGGATTATTATGTGAGAAGAACCACTTTCCTCTGCCGTTAATTGGTTTCAGGAGAACGTCATGTGCTTAAGGACGGATGATATTAATTTATTCTATAAGCTCAGCCTCATCATTTGGGAGCAGCAAAGGATGAAGGTGTCCTGCTTGTATTTAGGAAGAGGAGTTAAACTGCCACAGGTTGAGGAAAGGTAATTAGGATGATGGTGGAAGGATTGGCCAGCCTTTTTGCGAGTAGCCTGGAAGAGCTTGGCTTCAGCCTCGAAAAATGAAACCTGAGAGGAGATAGGATTGCTCTCCATACGTGTTATTTAAGTTAAAGGATGGTTATTTAACTTCATTTAAGCGCAGTTACTTAAGCTAAAGGATGGTTTTAGGAGGAGGCGTCGGGTGTAAACATGGAATTTACTTGGGCTGGCAGGCGGGTTATTTCTCACCCCCCGTTTGGTGCTTCCCTGTGAGCATGGTGCCTTGAGCATTAACTAGTCTTGGCAAACCCCAAGGTCAAGCGCTGGAAGTAACTCTCTTCAGAGCACATTGAGGAGCTTGCTTTAAACGATTTCTTTGAAAAGAAGGAACAAAACTTCCAGAGGAGAAGTATTTAAAAAGCGAAGGTAACGCATAGGCAGCCCTGTCTTCCTTAAGGATTTACTGCTGCTCTTGGTTGCGTGGACGCGCCAGACTTCTTCCGACACCTCAGAGTAGGTGCCAGTCTGTCAGATTAGCTCAACTGAAATAAACCTTTCTCCCACTCTCTGCCTGCTATCGGCCCTTTGAGAGGGAATTACCTTTTAAAATGTAGTGGGGTGTTCGCTGGGCTCTTATTCTGTGGTTTTAAACTAGTTTTTAAATGAGCAGAGAGGAGGTGAAAAATGTTGGCCACTTGTAATACTGTCATTAATGATCTCATCCTTTGAGCCAGTGTTTGTGGAGAGATGGCTTATCTTGAGCCGTTCCCTCCTTTCCTTGCCTGTTTTCCACGAGAGTGTCTCCTATTGTGTTAAGCCAATAACCCTTTTTATATAGGTCAGCGTATAGTATTAATGAGCTTTTATACCGTGGTTATAAATGTCATGCACGTTTCTTAGAGTAGGAGTGGGGAATAGAAAATATTGCCTGGATTTGTTCTTTTCTTTCCAACAGTAGCTGTGTGAAACAGTTGACCTTCTGATAGAAAAAAAAAAAAAAATCGCTTTCATTAATCAGAGCCTTTTAGCTTTTGTCATTTAAAATGCAATCCCAAAGACCAAACGTTGTGGCGCTTGCCTTCAAAAGCACGTGCTTTAGGAAAATCTTAAAAATGAAGTTGCTGTGAGATAGGTGTGCCTGTAATGAGAGAATTTTACAGGACAACTTGCAAGTAAAAGTTGAGAGCTTTTATTTGTCTTGTGAACCCACAGTCTGTTCAGAAGTGCTCGGCTGTGATGAACCTCTGCTTGCCAGCAGAGCAACGTGAGTTTTATCACCGCCTCAAAAGGCAGCAGAATTAGTGCCGATAAAGATTTATAAATGTGGCAGGCCTGGCTTATACCAAGAGTAGCCAGTATGTTTGACTTGCTGTAGCGTGTCCAGGTGTCCGTATGGATGGCAGGTGTAAGAAAATAGATTGCATAGCCCAGAAAGCAAAGTAGTGGGAAAGGTATACAAGTAGCTCATTGTGAGGAGGTGGTAGCAGCTCTCCAAGGCTCTTGCTCCTGCCTTCTTGAATGTCTGGATTGCAGAGCACCCCAGTAACGTTATCCTTCAGAGTTTCTGCTGTTTAATTTCCTCCAGCAGCAACACTCCAGCGTGGCGTTACTCCGTAAGACGAGGTAGCCCTAGTGCTGTCATTTCCATTTCTTTTTCAGCCACTGTTGTCTTAGTAAACAAAGGGTTAAACCTGTGCAATTTTGCTTTATCAAATGGTCCTACACTACTGCAAACAAAGAAAAGGGGAAGCTGAACACATTTGAAAGTAGTTTAATAAATTAGTATTAGTATTGTAATTTGCTCAGTCTTTACTTTTGGATTTTGGCTACTTAGCAAAAATTGCGTGGAAGAGCTATTAATTTTACCATAAGAATGATAATGCCGTATACAGAAAAATATCTGACCATATGTTTGTATCTTTATTTTAAAGGACAATGACTGAAGAAATTTAATTTAAAGGGAAAAATAAATTATTATTATACATTATACTTTTGAAGAAAATGGAGAACAGATGGATTTAGAGCCCTAATTTTCTTATTTGCACTATGGCTGTGCATAATATGAGCTTTTGAGAGTTGAGGGTAAGTGTCATCTGAAGAGCATTCTTGAATGGAAAAGTAAATATCACAAATTTTGCAGTGTTAAACAGATGATCTGATATGTACTTGCATGGATTTCAGTATTTTATAGCTGTTTTCATATCTGGTTAGTACATTTTACGTTCCTCTGGCATATTGTGCCGATTCCCTCTATTGCTGCTACAGTTGAGCTAAGCACTACTGTGAAGTTGTAAGGTCCCTTTCAAGCTGATTACTTTTAAAAATAATTACTGAGGAAACAGTATTACCAAAGGGCCTTAAAAGGCTTATTTGTAAAGATTTTTCTGGACACAGAAAGTAAATACTTCCAGGGTTGGAATATGGAAGTTGGTTGCTACAGTGGGCACGAGTGCTTTTTCTGTTTTTTTCTTTTAATTTCCTGCTAGTTTTATTCTCATATGAAACACCTGCAATTATCATCATTGCCTTTCACCATATAGGGCATATTTGTTTTTTTTCTAGGCAGGTACAATGATTACTCCTGCAAAACTGTCAATTTAATGACAAACCCCCCAGCACTTTGCAGTGTTCAAGGAACCTGCAACATCAGCATATAATCATGTATCACAGGTATTAAGTAGCGAGCAATTCCTTTACCATTAGAGAAGTAGTCAAATCTGGGTTAGTCCCCAGGAGAATAAAAGATTAAAGGTCTTGGACAACTTCCTAGTGCCGGCGTTCTCCATCGGGCGCCTCCCTTTTTTTTTGTCAGGGAAACGCTGGCAGTTGTTCATGTGCTCTCCGAGTCCTGTGCTGAGGTCGCTTGTCCGTGGGCTCACAGTGCTGCTGTCCTCTTTCGAAAGAAAGAGGTGCTTCGGATTGGTGTGCGGTGTCTTGGCATTGATGACGGGGCTGCCCTTTATATGTCTGTCCTGCACCTGAACGGGTGACGTGCCATGAATTTATACCATTTACTCAATTAGGTCATTGGGATGCATAATGCCCTAAAATAACCTCGGTGCCCCTCTTAATTTTTTTGTTAATAGTCCCAAAAGAGAAAGAAATAAAAATTTGGGTTTTGTATCTTGGCAGTGTCTGAAAATCGTTGGAGGAGCTGAGGACCGCTCCGTTCTCACTGCCGTTGAGCCTGTGGTCCTTTTAATATAGCACTGACCTGCTCAGCCAAACGGTAAATGTCATGGAGATATCTTCATGTTTGTTTGGGTTTTTTTGTGTGAGGTGAAGCAAACTTCAGTAATCCCTCATCTGATCATGGAGAGTAAATTTGATGTTGCTTTTGGGCATACTTATTCCGTATCCTCTTTCTTACTTGTTTTCAGGAGATAAGTGACACTAATTTGCACTTGCATAGTTCTTCTATCTTGATTACTGAGCAGGCTGGATGATGTGAAGATTAGCGATGACATTTTGAAAGACCAGACGCTTGCCAGTGTCTTTAAAATTCTCTACTTTTTCTTCCTTGTTTGATCAAGCCCCAGGGTGAGACGTCAGAGGCAGCTTCCTACAAGTTCAAAAGCAGTAGAAAACATGATCCCTGGCTTGTTCACCAGATGGAAGTTCATCCTAATTTTTATTTTTTGCAAAGGAAGCAGTAAGTGTGGCTGTCCATTGACCAGACCTAGCACAGGTAACAGCACCTGCTGGAGCTTCTTCTGGGCAGGGGAAAAAAAATCTTTTTCCCCTCCATAGTGGCATTTTAGCAGGTTGTGAGACATGTGAACAAATGCCTTGGCAGGTCTCCAACACCCGTTGACGCCTAGCATGGTTATTTCCCTACTTCCGCTTCATTCCAGGGAAGGCTCGAGCATGTCCTAGATGGGTTCATCAGTTAATGGTGATGGACCTGCACGTACCCAGATGTGAGCTGCTTCTATTTTAAGACATGTTCCTTTTTATTGTCTTTAAGCACCAGTTTATGGCAGCGCTGGAGAGATTTGTATGAGTGACTCTGAGAGACTACACATTTTATTCACAGATTGACTTGCAAACCTTAGAAAGAGGTCAGTGACGTGAGGATTTGACCTAATACCTTGCTAGAACTAGTGAGCAAAACAGAGTAAGAAATATTTTGAAGAGCTAGATTTATTTTGCTTCTCTTGAAAGTATTTTCCCACTGAAATCTTTGTGTCAGCCAAACGCTGCAGAATTTTTGCATAATCCAAACTAAGCTTTTGTTAATGCTTCACTAGTATCCTTTCAACCTGCTGAATGCATTTTAATTGATTTGGAGGGATTATACTGAAGGATAAAGTTAGTCTTTATTAGCAGGAGGAGAACAACAATAGGTAATACTTTTATTTTTTGTTTTTAACAAAACAGCAGTATTTAATGTGGCAGTGAGTGTTTTCAGTAGCGTTAGGTATTCCGTGGAGGAAAAATAAAATACCTGTCAAAAATGTGCTGATTACGGCAGCTTGCCCAGAGCTAAACTCGTAATAAAACCTCCTGGACTGGAACGGGGTGCCGTTCATGCTATTTGCCTCCTGAGTTGTTTTTGCAGCGTGTAAACCCAAAGCCAACAGCTGTCAGGTCGCAAATGGCTGAAGAGCTGTGTGGCGAGGCACCGCCGAGCTGCAGGGCTCCTGTCCTTTGGAGGGGGTGTCAGCCGGGCCCTGGCAACGGCGGCCGGAGTCTGGAGGAGCTGAAAGCGTGGAATTAGAAGAGCTTCCATCCTTTGACTTTGTACCGGATCACTGGATTGAAATCACTTTGATAGGTGCTTTTTGAGGATTTTGCAGGGTTGTTTGTTTTTTTTATTTGTTTGGGGCTTTTGTGGGTTTTTTTTTTTTTTTTGAAGTCTCTGGAACTGTATGCTGGGCTTCATGCCCTCTAGTTTTGCAGCAACACTGGTATCGAGTTTAACGTGGACGTTAAGACAATCAAGCCCATACTTACTGCATCAGCAGGGTGCTCCTTCATGGGATGCTGAATATCACCTTTAAATCAATACCAAAGAAAGAAAGTCCTTCTCCCTTCCGAATGTGATGCGGTTGCTTTGGGAACAAGATGCATTTCTTGCATGAGCAGCTCCCTGGGTCCTTTTGTCAATATAGCTGGGTTTGTGAAAGTTGTTTTTGGTTTTTTGTGGTTTTTTTTTTTCTTCCTATCAGTAAAACAAGGAATCTACCTGCAGCATATTGTAGCGCACTTAATTTCCTAATTAGCGTCTTAGTGTAATGTCTCTCCTTCCTTTCCCTTTTCTCCCATCTCTAATAGCCTAAGAACTAAATTGACAAACCACTTTTTGTCCTTTTAATATTTAATGACTAAAATGATAAAAGTGTTAAAAAAGTCAGTTGAGAACACAGGGGAAATGGGAAGGTGTTGATGAACCGTGCTGCACAAATTTCCATTTACTTTAATGCAGAATGGGGGGGAAGGGGGGAGGGAGGTCTTAATTGAAAGGTGCTCATGATAGCTGGCATTGGGTATGAATTCAAATAAACCAAACCTTTAAAATTTATTTCACAGGTAAAACTGAGCATTATGTCAAATCATCCGTGCTTGAAAGCTATGTCATTCGTTCTTTGGGGGTTTTTTGGGGTTTTTTTGTGGTTTTTTTTTTTGTTTGTTTATTTGGTTTTGTTTTTTTTTTTTAAAGCGTAGCATAGGATAGTAACAGATTTCAGAGTTTGGGACAACATTTTTTTGGACAAAACCAAAAATTTGGGACAAAATTGTTTTGACAAAAACAGTCCCCGTTACTGTTGTTTTGGGTGCATTTGGCTCTTCTTAATGCCTCTGACAGCTCCCAAGGAAAACAGCGATCAGGGCAGCCCTGTCATCCCAGGGTCCCCAGGCCAGCAAATAATGAAAAACTTCTGAGCACTTACTGACGACAGCTCCCAAGGAAAACAGCGATCAGGGCAGCCCTGTCATCCCAGGGTCCCCAGGCCAGCAAATAATGAAAAACTGAGCGCTTACTGACATGGATAAGCCATGATAAACCAAGTAGTTATTCTTATTTTCAGTATAAGTCAATTTTCAGTAGTAGAAACGTTATTTTGTGTGTTGCATCTCTCCCCCAAAATTCTCTTTAATTGACCTTATTTATTTGGACTTTGTCCACGTAAATACAGCCCAGAAGAAAGCAGCGTTTGAGAGCAGCTTCTTGGGAATATGTGATGTTTTTTTTTTTTTCTCTTCCCCTTAACATCTTGTATTTTTAAGCTCAGGTAATAGTGGAGATTTCCAGAGTAAAAATTTTGTGATGTGCCTACCTTTGATTTAATTGCAAACTCTTTAAGGAGAGTTTAGCACCATTCCACTGTGTATCGACAAGTACAATTAGCGAAGAGGTTTTTGTATGTAAATCAGTCATGTTTACTGAACAAACTCTCTCAATGAGCTTTATTTAAGAAAGGGGGGAAAAAAAGAAAAAGAAAAAAAGTAGAAAGAAGAGCTTAGAGGTAGTTACGGTCCTGCTAGTGCTCAGTCTTCTTGACGCTTCAAGGTACTGACAAAAAGTTTTCTTGTAGTCAAAAGCAGCAAGATACGTAACTGGGAGAGCTGAAGGGTCTAACAGAGCCGTGGATGAGCTGCTTATGTCCTACATGCAGTTCCATCGCTGCTGTCGCTGCCTTTTCTCATTTATCTCAGGAAATTGCATGAGGTCAGCAATTTAGCTTCCCCAGCAGTATTCTCCTGTACCTGACTTCTCACTTCATTTGACTGCTAAGTGCCGAATTTCAGTGACCAAAACAACTTGCAAGATCTGGGAATACTATGAGGTTTTTTTCTTAATTTTTATTTTAGTATGCTGTATGTCATTTCCGTATTAGGGAGAAATGAAATGGTTTTTAGTGGATGAAGTAGGTAACATGCCATTAAGGAGTTCTTAGAGTAAAATAATTGCTTTAAAGACATTAGGCACAGAGGTTCTGCATTATCAACTAATGCTCTAAAATTATGTTTACTCGCTGGGTTAGCACTTTCCCCGTATATGGCTTTCTATGTGTTAATGAGCTCGTATTCCTTACGGGCAGTAAAGTATTCTGTCAGGCTTCAAAAATAAGCGTCTTCAACATCTCTTGTGAAGATGATTGAAACCAGGTAAAGAAACAAAAAAAACCCCAGTTTCTGTAGTTGTCCACATTCTTGTGGTGGTGTTCAAACTGTGTAGAAAATGAAAATAGACTGAGTTTCTAGTTTATTTCGTATTAGAGGAGTGCAATGCGAGTAACTTTTGTTTCTGATTAATGTAGTTTAAATAGGGGATGAGCATATAATACACGCAATCAAGTGTGTAGGGCTTATACAGGCTTGGGTTTTGCGTGTACTTCGGAAGTAAGAATTATAATGTGACTTCTTAAATCCTCTGCTTTGTCAGAACATCAGCATTCCTGGGCAGAAGGGTTTGCCTTTTTAAAAAAATTTATTTATTTACTTTACTACTGAATCCATGGTAAAAAAACACTTACGTTTAAGGAAGCCAAATTAACTCTGCTTTACACACACAGAGCGATAGCCAAAAATGACGTGTAGGGTAAGGACGCTTCCTCTTACTCTCTGTTTGAGCTGCTAATGCTTGTTCTAGTAATTTAGGAAACGATGTTAATGTAGCAGGGTCAGAGTTGGACAAAAGCTTAGATTTGATGTGGTGTGCGGTGTGTTTCCCAGCCTGAAAGATTTCTGCTTCTAGTCCATAACTGCGTATGTAACTACAGCTGCTCGTGTGCTTTTCAAAACTAAGAAGTCCCCCATTTTGAATAGGATCTTACGGTGGTGAAAGCTGATGTCATTACCCTAGTGCAATTCTTGCAATAAAAGTGAGCTTTCAACTTAAAATTCTGAAAAGCGTTATTGTGAGGAGAGAGGGGAAAGGAAAGTTTGTGGGGAGCTCTTTTACCCCACCACCTGCCTTAAATGTGTGTTTACAAATCACTTTTGTATCCACTGAGAACTGAAAGATTTGAGTGAAATTATTTATGCCTCTTAATTAAAAAAAAAAAAAAAAGAGACAAGAAAAAACCCTGAACTAAACAAAACCAATCCCCACACCCCTAGAAAACATTTGTTTTCTTGTAAAAGCCAGTTGCCTAATAGGCATTTATCAGGGACTAAGAGCACTGGAGGAAATCAGTATTACATCAATTGGAAGTGCATTTCTGATCTAAATAATTTTTAAAATATTTTGCATAAATTAAAAAGTTAAATTATGCATAATATGTGAATAATTTCATCCTTTTGTAAATGATGTTCCCACAGTTAATAATTGAAGAACATCGCGCAGTCCCTTGGTTTTGAACAATTAAATCTTCCACGGCTGTGTCTACAGATAGATACTCCTTAAGCTCAGCGAGGGGACAGGAGCGCACGCTAGCACTTGGCCATGATCGCTCCCTTTTTTTTTTTTTTTTGATTACTTAAGAGGGCTGTTCAGGACAGAGTATCAGCCTATATGAATACTATCAACCAGCTTGAACAAGTCAGATTATTTAATTAGCCCTATTAAGATGCTTCTATTTTTATAACTTATTTATGAGTGCTTTTGCTAAGCTTAGAAGGTCCAGCTTCAGATTTCAAAAAGCGTTTTCAGCTCATGTTGTTGTTAGTAGTCTTGAGGGGTTTTATACCATGACTCCACAACATTTTCATCCTAAGAAAACACAAAGGGGCTCTGAAAAGTTGTTGAAGTTGGGTAATACCCTTCTGCAGTCCTGGCCTGCAGGTTTCAGGTGTAGGACACTTACAACGCCCATGCATGATGAACGTTTGCTCAGTTTCCATAATGCATGTTGTGTGCCTTTGCCTTAGACCACCGATAATCCATAGGATGGTTGTTTCTTTTAACACCCATTTTGTTGAAGTGTTTTGGTTTCCCCCTAGGGCAGGAATGTTCCCCAGCCATCACTGAAAGACTACCATAAAAAAATTAGTATCTTGCTTGATGTCCAGTGCTGGTAAAATGCAGGTGATGCTTGTTTTGAGCTAGATGCTCTGTCACCGATTTACTGAGATCCAGGTACTTCATGTGTTTTTATCTAGATTTTTTTTGAGAGGAGCAGGAAATTGTTTGATGAAGTAACTATTAAAATTAAATCAAACATGCATATTAAAAAAAAAAAAAAAAAAAATCTTTTAAAGGAACAGTGTCCAGAATCTGATACCTGTTTGAAAAGGCTCTAATTTCATCACAAGGGCGGGACTCCTATTCTGCCACCCCCAAAATTGAATTCATTTGCAAAGACAAAAATATGCTTGCAAGTGTAAAATGTCCATGTCTGAATTCAGTCAATGGGCTTTTCTTTTCTGGCTAAACCGCTCCTGACTAGTTTGGAAGAAGAAACTCCCCAGTTATGGAATAACTTTGTTCTTTGTAAAAAACAAAAAACCAAAAAACAACAACAAAAAAAACCCACCACACAAAAACAACAACCAAAAACAACTTCCCTGGTGGTAAGTGCTGGCTTGTGGCTCAAAGCTTTTGTTGTTGTTCTGGTGTCAGTGAAGAACAGTTAATTAAGCCAAGGTCAGTCCCAAGGTGATGCTGAAACAATATATGGATTTGGAAGCAAGGTTAAGGTGTTTTGAAAGCAGAAGGGTATCTGTGTGAATTGTGGGTCCATCCAAAACTATCCAAAACAAATCATCTGCCAGCTCACGTTTGAAGATCTTACCCAACTTTAGTTGCAGGTGAATATGCAAAATTGCATCCCCTTACTTAGCAGAGAAGTCTATATATGTGCTTAGTGCGTTATGTCATCAGTAAATTATTTTAATAGCAAATAAGGCTTTGTTACTTTTGCTCTTGCTTTATTGCATTTGCTGCTCTACATTCAATATGTACAGCATTGGCACAATATAGCTTGCATGCTAGCTAGTGCATTAGCAGAAGAAATGGTAACTGTGTTCCGAGACCAGAATACTTTGATATTGGTACTGTTAAAGCCAGGAGGAAAAAAAAACCAAACCCAACAAAAAACCCAAACAAAAAACCCCAACAGTTGTTGCATTTCAGGCTGTTGTACAAAGCTAGGAAATAATAGCTTATAAATGAAGCAAATTTAGTTCTGGAAGGTACTGAGATGAGACAAAATTAAGATTGTTTTCAAAGTACCAGGAGTTTTTTGGAGTCAGCTTTCAGGTTAAAACAGAACTCTGAGCAATTCAGGATAGCAATATAAATTTTAAAAAAAAAAGGGACAATAATAAAGAATGTAAAAGATACTTGGCATAGTATTTTAATGTGGAGGATGCTGATTAAATTAACTCTGCACGTAGGTTTAGGCAACGCTGAAAAAAATTCCACTCCTTGCGCCACAATTAAATATTGAACAGTACACTGCAATAACATGGAATTAGAAACTTATTTGCGATAAATTTAATGTGGATTACTGTTATTTTGATAAATGTGTTGAGTAAACTGCTCAATGTAGTAATCCGATTTGCCTACGTATGTAACTGTCTAATAGAATGGATTTATGCATGGTGCTAGAGAGCATTGCATGCTATAACTGCAGCGCTATGATAAGTAGAAGAATCTTGAAGAGACAGGCATGACATGGAGCAGAACAGAAATTTGTATAAATATCAAAAGAAAAAAATACAGAGTTTAGTTTGAAATCAATCTTTCACTTGCCAAATTAGTCTTAATATTATGCATGTTGCCTAAAAGTTGCTGTAGAACCTAAGGAAGATCTTGTATGCATGGATGTGCCATTTTTTCCATTGACACCAGTTGTAGGGAGGACACCAGCTCTCCCTACAAACCTGGCCTGGTTCTCTGCGGCGGACAGAATCACTTGTCCAGGTTTTCACTCTCTTTCTGGTGGAGGTGAACCAGGAACAACCGGGCCAACTTGTTGAAGTTGCTTTGGATTTGCATAGTACTGCCTCACAGTGCATAAATTTCACATGAAAAGTCCTCGTACTTAAGATTCACATGCAGTTATCTCCTCCTCAAATGGCAACTTCTTTATAGCCCATATGACCTTTGCGTGGCATCACCCGAGATGCGCAGTAGATGGTATGTACCATTAGGAGGCTACCTCTGGCCGAGGTGCCTCAGAAGAGGCGTGGGAGAGTACTCATTGAGTGTTACTTTACCCTTTTCACAACACAAATTTGGAGTCAACTAGGAGAGAGGTTTTCATGTAAATAGCTTGAAAATCCAGCAAAACCTATATAATTTTGTTATCGGAGAGCCGATGGCAAAGAACTAGTAATCTATTGCCAGTGAGCCAGCCATTAAATGCGTCTCTGATATAAGAGGTCCCTATATGCTAGCTTAGATGAAAACCAGGTCCGTCTTCTCCATCTGTGTTGGTTTTCCTTTCCCGCGTACTGCTCAGGAAGCCTTTTGCACAAGAACGTAGTGAGGCTCCACGTGCTTAGTCTTGGCTTTCTTGCCCTTCCCTAGATTGGTACCTGATGGAAAAATAAAGCAAAATAGACTTGTTTAGTGCATTACACAGAGCTGAGCATATAGGTGTTTAGCAAAACATGCCCTGTCTGTTATTTTTGGCATCGTGGATCCAATTAGTGCTCCATGTGAAGGAGAAGACGTGATTTGTGTAAGGTCGGTAGGGAAGCACAGTGCTGCTCCTCCATCTGGGACTCCTCCACTGCTCAGGAACTGCAGGAGGCATTTTTGAAGGTGAGGTTGAGGAAACAGTACCATGGCACAGGGGGTTTGGAGAGGAACTTCCCTGGGCACATCTGGAAAATGAGGATGAAAAGAGCTGCGTGTTACTGGAAGTTTTGGGTCTGTGCAGTTAGATGGATCCCTGGCAGGAGAATTGTTCGCAGGCTGACTGCTGAAACCATCAGTCTCGGTGTTTGTCACTGTTTTTTCTTGTCATCTTCCATCCTTTACCACTCTTAGGGAAACGGACAGGCCAAGCACTGCTAAAATTCTCTTAAAATTGAATTGCTTTTGGTATACATGCCTTCTTGTCTGAGATATTGTCCAAAATATTAAGTATTTTTCTTTTTATTTGCTGTTTCTGTTGAAAAAGAAATCCTATCTCAGAAGGTTGTAACTCCATGCCTTCCCTCCCTTTCATTGTTGACACACTTCAAAGTTGTGAAAACTTGTTTTCCAAGTAATTTATAATAAAGAAACCCTGGAAGTGTGATACTGTCAAGTTGAACAAAGGAAAAAGTGAAGCTCATGATGTGAATAGTAGTAGCTTCTGAGTGGGTTTCCTATCAGTGCACTGCAGGTGTGTGGCATTATTTTGAACTAATTTTTGCAACTTTATTCATCAATAAGACCAATATTTTTCATAGTTAAGTTACGTATGAAAAAGTGGGTATTTTATTTTTTTTTCCTCTTTTTTTTTTTTTTTTTAGTTTTTAAAAGCTTGATACATGTAGCGTTGGATCAAGGCACATACAAGAGGCCAAAGGGCGTACAAAGCACTTTGGTTTTTAGTTGAAGAAACAAATGATTATGGCAACAAAGAGTGGCTTGGGGTTTAAAGGTGAAATAGCTCATAGTTCAGTAGGAAGACAGAAAGAAACATGTTACCTTACAGATTTATTAAGGAATTTTTGGAAAACTGTGACAGTAATGGGCAGTATTCCTGACTGTAACGGCAGTATATCGAACACATACCTGTATACTGTTTGAGTATACGCTTTAAAACAGCTGTATTCCCCAATTGTTTGTTTACCTTCGTGACTAAAGTTTTTGAGACCTTGCTTATATTGCCTGGGTTTTTTGTCCTGCTCTTTTTCTTTATGAAGCTGCACTTTAAACCCTTTTCCTGTTCAAAGCAGTCTCTGTCCTCCTGCCGTTGCCTCTCAAACGCCTGTGACCATCCATCACTGTTTTCTCTGTAATAAGCAGACCGCTGGCTTCGATAACCAGAAATCTATCCCTAAACCACATCTACCCCCTTGGTTTCTAGAGCCTAGCACGTATTTTAAAATTCCTTGTTAGGAATTTCGTTATACTTTCTTCCAGGGATCAATTTTTTTTTTTTCCACACGTGTCAACCGCTTCAGTCTCATGCATGTCATCGATTTGATTATTTTCATTTAAATTGGATTTAACCATTGTTGAATGGATATATCCAGACAGCTGATATTGCCCATTACTACACGCATTTTTGTTTATTGAATATTGTTGTGGTTTACAGATTGAATAGACCCAACGTTGGAAGTTCTGTGAGTTTTTGCAACCACTTCTTGATCTTCCTGATTTGCCAGGTTCAACATTATTTTATTGATACCAAAGTGAAAAATGGCCTGTGCTTACACTTACAAGGATCTCAGATGAATGTTCTGACTGCTCAACACGGCAAGAAAATTCACTTTCACAGTCAACAAGTCATCTTACTCAGTAGAACACAAAAGTTAAATGGTCTGTAACTTCAATATTAGCAAGGAAAATACAGTACAAATTACTAAAAAATACTAAAATATAGAATTGTGGTCAGGTATCCCCACTACATTAATCGCAGCAGTAGCCTGAAATTTGAAACTTTTAATAAAAAGTTCTTAAATATAAATTATATGGCAAATGTACAGTACATTGCTTTGTCAGTCTTTTAATCCAGTGTTTTGCAGTAGAACAGCAACCGTTAAGTCAGTCTTTTCTCGTTTTCTTTAAAAAACAAAACCAAACCAAAAAAACCAACAAAACCCAAACCAGTCTTTTGTGTCCTTCAGTATCATGAGTGTGAATGATCTGAATCTGGAATACCACTGTCTCTGTAGCTCCTGTTACTACTGCTTTCACTGTGGCTGTTCTTGTACAGATTCATGCCGTTAGGCGGGAAAATGGTGTGTATTACAAATTCCTCCTTGGACACTTGGTCGTTGGTTATTGGTATCATCTGGAAAGAAGTCTCCCTGATTTCTAGGATGGAGTTATCCTTCTTGGTTCCCGCTTCGGCGTAGTCATCTTTTCTCCGGCGTCCCTTGCTGTAGGCGCAGTTCCGGGAGAACAGGGACCCGTTTCTGTGGACGTACCAGCAGACCAGGGCCAGCAGCGCTATGGCCACCAGCGCCACCGCGCCGCCGATGATGGCGGCCAAGGGCAAGCTGGAGTTTTTGTAAGGTTCTTTCTCCTGCTCCCGGTTGAGGGTCGTGGTAGGGTTGTACATCTTCAGAGGTGCCGTCTCGGTCTCGATGCACTCGGGCGTTTCGTCGGAGAGATAGATGTTGCTGGTTTCCATGGGAACCATGCATACACGGTATGGTGATTCTGGTTCGAGAGCCGTGAGCAAATAGTCGTTTCTGTCGCCCGTAACTATCGTTTCAGTTATAGATCCAAAGGCAGGGCTGTGGCCCATCTTGAGCCAGCTCAGTCTTAAAGCAGTCATTGGCAGTGCAACCTTCCAGGAGATGTGAATAGTCTCCGTGCTTACGGATTTCACAAATATCGTAATGATTTTACGTACCGGGCTTGCTGTGGTTCTGTAGTTTTTATTTAGGTTGGGAGTCTTGATGTCTGGTTGTTTGGTCACAGAAACCGGCCAGTGTCCCTGGGCCGGGTATAACGTGTTTGGTACCACAGTAGTGATTTGGATGGTGCTTATCATGCCATCGTCCTTACAATCAAATAGTTCCGCGTTGAGGTCTTTGATAGCCATTCCACGTACTTTCTCTGGTGCCTGACACATCAGTCCACGTACGTTAACTTTTAAAGGCAATGACTGTAACCAGTCGCGTACCCATTTCATTTTGCACCCGCAGTGCCAAGGGTTGTTGCGAAGAAACAGTTGAGTTATGTTGTCCAGATCATCAAAGACGCCCTGAGGTAAATTGCTAAGATTGTTATTGGACATATCTAGTCGATACAACTGCCTTAAGTAAGAGAAAGCATTGGGTGGCACACGGTTGATGTGGTTTTCTTGAAGATAAAGCTTTCTTAGGTTTGTTCCGGGCAAATTTACCGGTGCGGCTGTGAGCGAATTACGGACCAATGACAGTTCTGTAAGATTGACTAGATTCATGAAGACTTTGTCTCCTAATCCGTGATTATTTAGAAGATTTCCGTCTAAAACAAGGCGTTTTAGATTTGTAAGGTCTTGAAGGGACAGCTCTGAAATCGTGGAAATACGATTGTCATCCAAGCGTAGCTCTTCTATCGTTTTAGGCAAACCCCAGGGAATGGTGCTAAGGTGATTTCGAGAGAGAAAAAGAAGTCTGAGATAGATGTTGTCCCGGAAAGCTCCATCCTCGATGCTAACAGCGGAAACAGAGTTATCATCCAAATGCAGTTCTTCCAGATAAGGAATTTGTGAAAGTGAATCATAAGTAATGGTCCTTATATTATTCTCCTGCAAATGCAGTTCCTTAACGTACTTAGGGAGGTTAGTGGGGAATTCATCTAGGCTGTTGTGGTATAAATATATTCTTTCCACCCTAAGCAAGTTCTTCAGTTCTGAAGGAATCCCAGCATTATTTATTTGATTGTTCTGAAGGAAGAGGGTAGTAGCGTCCTCTGGGATTCCTGTAGGAATAGACGTCAAATCGCGATCATTACAATATATGAAACCCATATCACAGCGACATACTGAAGGGCATGGTTTGGCACTAACAGAATAAGGTGCCATGTCAAGTAACAGCCCTATTTTAGTCCAAACTAGGAAGATGCTCCAGGTTACACTAATCATGGTCAGGAATGATGAGATTTGTATACAGTTCTGATCTTCAACAATCTAAAAAAACCAAACAAACAAAATTATCCAGATCATCAGTGAAGAAACTGCAATGAATATTCAACTTCAACATTACCGAAGACATCTGAAACACGCATATTAAACTAAAATTCAAGCTCATAGACGCATTTTACTTTCTCTTCCTTATATCAATAATTGTACTACTTGTACTAATTCAATTAAGTTAAGAGGTTATTCTGCATAGTAATTGAAAATAATATAATGTAGCATGTCTGATCTGTGAGTTGTTTTGCTTAAGCAAGAAGGCTCTTTCTAAGGATTCCTTCACATTTCATGTGTAGAGACAATCTTTGTTTGCAGATACCAGGTAAGTACAGAGCTGAAGTCACACCAGAGTTCAAGTAAATCATTCCATATCTGAAAGATAAGAAGTAATTCCTAAGCCAGCTAACTACCCAGGAGCCCTTAAGTGAACTATAAAGCTCTTAACCAAACCCACAAGTTTTAATGGTAGCTATTCTGGAGGTTCAAAAAAGTCCTAATGGCAAAGCATAAAATGCAGACAAAAGAGCAAGGGCCAGCTAAAGACTTTTTTCCAAGGTTTTCCGAGTGCTCAACGTCACGTTGTGTATCTTACAAATACTGCAGCCTACTTTTCTTGGTTTTTGAACTGGAATGTTTAGAAAGGTGAATGTTACAATTGGTAGGTAGATAACAACCTGACGCAGCTGGTAGAGCTATGGTTTTCTGGTTGACTGGATGGAATATTTCATTACATGCTTAATTTCATGTTTAAATATTTGTCATTCTCAAAAGTCTTCTTACTAAGCAGTACACTAATAAGAGACTATTTGGCAGGTTTAACCACATTTTCCCATCTTATTAGTTCAAACTGTGCAGGGTAGGATAATATAAATTAACTCTTGAGACTGAAATTGTACTTTGCATTGGTAGTGTGTTTGTATATTGAGCTCAGGTAATTAGCATTTTTATAGCTTTTAAGACAACATAATTCAATTACCATTGTAATTAGGGTTGTGAGAACTTCTGCAAGATGACCTATGCATTAAGCGATGTCATGACCTTTTCTCTTGTGGGTTCATATATTAATTGAACTTTATTCTCTGAGGCACAAAAAGGAAAAGAAATTAATATTGATCCTACCGTATTTAAAGGTATGAGTAAATTTTGTGCTTGAGGATATCCAGTAAAAAAAAAGTCTTTCTCACGAGTCACTCTTACGGTTTACTCCATGGAGCTGTGTTTTTCTTGGTGGTGTTTACTCAGATGGTCCTTCTCGGTGTGTGTTTCCTGGCACGATACTCAATGAGCATTCCAACCAAGATTTATCATGGTACATAAGCACACCAGGCCGGGGCGTAGAAAAGCTTCAGCTTCCCTCTATTTTTGTCCTCGTGTAAAGTCTGTGAATGAAGAGCCTCTTTTGTTTGGTTTAATGCCTTTAGCAGGAATTACTTTCTTTGTAACTCTTAAAAACTCTTCTGTGCAGTGTAGTAGTCAGAGGTGGTAACTTCAGCGCCGCATGAGGGAAACTATTCATTATGCTGAGGCTTGAAGGATGGCAGCCTCTTCAGGAGGTCACGATCGGGGCTGCTTTTTCCTGTCCAGAATTATCCAAGTATACGCTTTGTACAGTAGCTACATCCTGATACATCCACGCCTCTCTGAGAGCGCCGTTTTCCAACTCTCGCTTTTAACACTTCTTCCAAATTTGTAATGCAGGAAAGAATTCCTCCTGCGCTGCAAGAGCGCAAGTTACTCTACCGTAGAAACATTAGGCAATTCAGATGGTTTTCTTCATCAAAAAAAAACCCCCACAAAAATATGATTTCCTTCCCAGAAAACTCCCCTTTTAAAGCTTTCCTTGAATTCTATTTCCTGTGAAAGTAAAAACAAACAGAAAAAAATCGGAATTAATAACAACAGGTGGACACTAGTATTCAGAGGGGATAATATATCCCCTAAATATAGGGGATATATTTATATATATCCCCTATATAAATCAGGCTATGCTTACTGTATACATGACTAGCACATCTTGTTTTCCCAAAATATTGGTATTTCAGCAAAACACAGAGCTCTTTAAGAAAACGTTTTGCTGTTTAGTCTCATGTTACTGCAGTTTTGCTAGAACTAGTTTTTCCTTCCTTTCAGCAGAAAATAAAGTCATCCTGAATTGACAGACAGTAACAAAATATTTGTAAATGATGTTTCCCATCTGATTACAAATACCAGTCCTGCCTCCTTGGAGGAGGCCAAAATGGTTCCTTGCTTTGTGTTCTTGGTAAACTGAGGTAGATGATGAGTCTCTCCTTGGCTTTAAACGTAAAGGGAGCTAATTACCATTCAGTAGTTACTGGATGAAAGGGAAAACGTTTTCGCTAAAATACTGTATTAATATTTCACATCTGCAACATGCTGATTCTGAACTGGGGGCTAGCTAGGCATCTGTATCAACTCTTCGACAGCAGAGATACGTATGTGGGTTTTGTCCACGAAATGCGCTCGATTTGCTGTCTGAACTTTTAGGCTATTGTATTTGTCACTCTGCACAGTGGAACTGGTGTTTAGATTAGCATTTTATCTGATTTCTCTAATTTCAAAAAAAGAAAAGTATTTTCAGTCTTGGCTGTTCCTATTTCTTGAAGAACTCTAATTACTGGGTTATTTTTGAATGGTGTTTTTAACTTGGGCTACTTCGTATCACTATTGCAGAGAGTATCCACAGTGAGATACCAAGTCTGTGTTCCCTGCGAGCAGGTAGGTAGGATGTGTGAAATAGAAGTGGTTAAATCTGAAATTAAAAAATCCTTAACGTTTACTTGCTTCTCCCTTTCGTGACTGCATGTTGTCCAGAAAACCGAGCACAATCCTCAGAACTGAAATCCTAGGAAGAAACAGCATACTGAGTAATGCTTGCTTAGCTGCCTTCCTATGAGCTTAACTAGAGAAGCTTCTGGTTCTTCATAAAATAGTAGACCTAAACAGAAATAGTCTCTGTTTTAAAACTCTCTTTTGCAATTTGAAGCAGGTCCATCATTAAATAGATCAGCAGTACTCCTATAGCAACAGGAAATACGCAATGATACAAAATTATTGACACAGATACAAACGATGCTGTTCTTTTTCACAGAAAAATGTTGACTGTTTAAAAAAAAAAACCCACAAAAAACCCCACTGTAGAGATGGTGTGACTGTCTAGCGAGGGAATGGCCTCTTCTTTCCTGATGCTGCTTTCATGCTCATCTGAGCTTTGTTTTTGCACCTTGTTTTCAGCAGTTGTGTAATGAAAATAGTCACTTAAAATGAGAGACCCCCACTGTGGCATAAATAAGTATTTTAATGTATGGTTTATTCAAGGCGAGAACTCAATCTGTGTGGTCACATTTTAGAATATAAGGGAATGCATATTTTTTGGTAACTTATGTAATTTGGGCAAATTATGCAATCAGTATAAAATGGAACAACAAGGCTCCATATTCTTGCAGTGTCCAGTTTTCTTGGTCTGTATTACTGAAGTGTTTGGGAAAAGAAATCCAGGCTCTATTCTTAAAACTTTGAAATAAACAGATGCTTGAAATAAACAGATGCTTAACAGCTGTATGAAAAATGGCACCTCTTAGGAACTAACATGAAGTTGTGATAGAGGGTATTTTCTGGAGGTATATTGTGAAGCAGGAATATAAATTTGTTAAATAGGCCTTTGAAGGCTACAATAACTTATAAGTACTTAAAAAAAACCAAACCAAAACAAAAAAAAACCCACCACAAAACCCGTAAATTTTCTTTAGACCTTTTAGAGACATAAAAAACATGTTGGTATTAAGCAAAAGAGAGGCTCTAGTATGCATACATTACATATCCACACACGAGAAAGTAAGTTCATTTGTTTTACCTTTCTAGCATATAAACTGTTTCCTCTTTGCTCCATTTGATAGTCATCCCTTCATTTATTGCCGCTATTATAATAGCAGTAATGTGTAGGATTAAAATGAAAGCACTAAAGCTCATTAAGTTCTTGGAATTTTTTTTATCCCTTCTCTCAAAATTACATGAAAACAAGAAAGAGAAAAATAAAAGCAGGTCTCTTTGGAGAAGACAACACTGTTTCAAAAATGTGGATTAAGACTATACCCCCCACCCCCTTTTCTAGACTTAGAATAGTTTTCTTCAGGTTTTGATTGTTTGATATCTTGCACTTCCCTTTTATATCTCAAGCCATAGCTGAAAACAATGTTTTTGCATATCAAAGGCTCCAGTGATCTGTCTACAGAGAAGAAGGGAATCCTGCTGCCATGCTCCAACTTTCCCCTTCTTGAGCTGTCTCTAAATATTCCTTGACATCAAGTCATTAAAGCTGATCCGGCAGGATGAAAAGAAAAGTGACCCCCACTGGTACAGACACTGTGTCCAGGTTTCTGCAACATCAAATTGGGAGGCTTCATGGACACATGGTTTTGAAAGAAGCCATTACTTTTGAACAGAGCAGATTTTAGAAAGTATGTGCTAAAATACATTTCTAAATGCAAAAATGACTTTTTTTGGTAACAAAAGTAACACTGGAGCAACTGAATAGCAGCTTTTTTGCTTATCTTTATTCCGAGTTGAATGTTTTCATGAACTCTGCTGAACTGCATGGTTAAATTACTTTTCCTGGGACACTATGTAAGCAAGCGTATTACTACAGATAGCGGTAATGCGTGAGCCTCACGTGTGTACTTATTGCTGTGGTACAGCTAAACGGGGACATCTTATTTTAAAAGGGTCAAAGTAATTTGTACTATACAAGAAAAATGTACCAAAGAACAACATTATATTTTCTATAAGGTATGGAGTCCAGCTACACTCCCTGTACTGTAGGCAGGCAACCGCAAAAAAAAACAAAAAAAAGAAAGAAAAAAGAAGTTTTGGTATATTTGAAAAGTTGGGAGTTTTTCTAAAAACAGTGCCAAAGAGATCTTTTCTTTCCAAGCTATGATAAAACATGAATAAAATCAAGACCTGCCTCACTCGAGGTCACACAATACTTATTTCAATTTCTAATCCACCTCTGTGTTCTCCGGCAGGAACTCTGGTAGTTCAGTGGCTTCTTTCTAGCCATCAAAGTAACAGGGGGAAGGGAAACAACTCGGTATTTTTAGGTTATAAATGACAAGAGTATCATTTAAAGTTAACATTAGAATATACGTATTTGATAAGCCTAACAATTTTGCTTTATCAGTGTACTTACATTCCAGAATTACCTCTGTATTTGCTTATAACTTGAAATGTATCAGAAACATGTGCTTATCATCTTTTAAAATATTTGCGAAGTCTCTCTGTTCTATATATTGTCAGTTTAGCTTACAGAGGTCATGCTGCCTCTTAAATAGCTTCACCAACTTTTTTCTTTTTTAAAAAAAGTTCCACAGTGCTAATCTACGCTTAAAACAATGCCCAGACTTTGTTTTCTTTAAGTGTATTACTCAGGGTTAGTTGATAGTGACAGCAAAATGCTTTCTAAGCACCCTGTCTAGGAGCTGCAATTTCCACGATCATCATATTTCAGGAAGGTGCCCCAGTCTTTTGTTTGGTGCTAGGCAAGCAGAAGGTCCTCTAGCTGTCTTTCCAAGCGGTAAAGAATGCAAAGGAGTTTGTTAAAGTGAGAGTGAGCCCTTTAGTCAGGTTGTATCTTTGTGTTTTGGTGAAATTTGGGGGTTTTCTTCTGTTGGAGGAGATTTTAATTACTTGTAGAAAATTTGCTCTCCCCCCTCTTGTGTAGTAGGTGAATATAATATTGCTTTTGTCTTCCTAGTTCTAAGTCAAGTGTCTTAAAAAAATGCAAATTTTGATGTGATCTTCCCTTAAATGCAAGTGAATCTGACTTAAAAATGGATTCTGAGTAAAAGCTTGACTCCACGCCTAAGATGAGCCAAACCAGTATTTGCTGTAGAGGATGGAAATGAACTAAGAGTCATTCTCTTCTGAAGTTTACTTTTAAAACCCTTCCTGGTTTTGAAGATGCTAGGTTGAAAAGATCCAGACTATTATGCTATTCTTCCTCACTCTCTCGTTTTGACTACTCCGCTTCTGCAAAGGTTGCATGTTAAAAAAGCACTTTGAGGGGGAGTGTTTTGCAATGGCTTTGTTTTGTGTTTTAGTGCTCTTTGAGTTTAGCCAATTATGGCTCCTAGGTTTTCTTTTGAGAGCTGCTGCTGAGGTAACTCGCCTGTGCTTAAAATAAAAGAATAGAGAACAAATGCTGCCATTGTTTCAAGGTAAAATAAATTCCCCCCCTCCCCGACAAGTTTAGGTGGAATTATACCTGATAGGGAGTTCCTGGCACAAAACGTTAGGCATGTAAAAATGTTACTTAAACACTGGATAAAGTTTCAGTAGTTTTGTTTCTTTCCCTCTTAAAATAGTTGTTTGCTCATCTCCCGATTACTAAATTTGCTCCTCAAAAAGTAAGACTTTAAAAAACGTGAAGCTGTAAGATTGCTTGAATTCTTACAGCTCATGAAAGGGAGAACAGAGTTTGTAATGATAGAATATATTTACTGAACACTTTTCAAGATGCCTGCCCTGAGTGATATTTGGTCACTTATTAAAAATAAATGTAAGCAATCACATATTAATTCTTCTGTGCATTCCTGTGCTTTGAAGTGATTAAGGAAAAAAACTTCAGAAATAACTAGCCATTAGCATCCATGCTTCCTGCTAGAAGGAGACAAAGATGGCCATCTACCAACTAAAGCCACTTCAAATCATTGCAATGCAAAGTTTGCAAACTCCAGCAATTGCTTTGATTAGTCACCATCGCCTTACATAGTATCTTTCAACTTCTAACTATTGGTGACGAAGGAAAAATGAAAAAAAAGAAAAAAAAAAAAACAAAACAAACCAGCCCAGAAATGCATCTTTATTTTGTTCTTGCTGTAAAACGTATACACTTTGTTTCTGAAGATTAAAGCTTGCTGTGAGTTTACTACAGAGTTTTTTGCCCACTGGGGGGTGGTACACGCTACAAAAACTGTGCTTTTAAGAGCCACAAGTCAGATGTTTTTTGCTGCTGTCCAGTTTTCTCTGCTTTAATTACAACAAAGTCTCCTGTTGAGAAAAACAGAGCAGCCTCCAAAGGAGGGCATTTTAAAAAAAAAAAAAAAAAAAAATCAGTCTTTCAGAGCGTTTACAGAATCTTGCTAACTACGGTATTTATCTGGTCATTTTCCAGTTAAAATACAAAGGTATGAATGTACCAAAAAAAAAAAAAAAAGAGAATTAGCATTTTAAATATATGCCAAAGGTGGTCACTGTTTCTGGTATATAGGAAGAGCACAGAAGGCAGGAAAAAATACAGCTTTTAGAAGTGATTAAATGTAGATGGAAAAATAGAAAAGCTTGATAACAGTATGAATAGAAGGATTAGAATAACCTCAGTATATTTTAAGATAATTGGCTTTCTGTAAACCCAGGTATACCTTTTGTTTATGAAATATTTGAAAACCGATCTTAAGCAGGGCTGTATTGTACGGTTTGGGAATAAATTAAAGGCAACTTGAGGGTGGTTTTTGTTTTGAGGGAGGGAGGGAAGGGCACTGAAACCTCTTAAGTATGACCTAATGTGTGGCATATATTGACAAGGAAAACACATACTGATCTTTCTGTTTTATAGTAGATAATTCTTTTCTTCGTACACTTGAATTGACAAATGCATTTTTCATTCTAATTCAAAGAAATGTTCATTAAGACGCCATATCCCCAGGCAATAGAGGGTGAGCATAATTGATGCTTCTATCTTTTTGGGCAGTATATTTTAGGCAAGGAAATTGGGGTCAGGATAATGAATTGTTTTTTTTTTTTTTAAAGTCTGAACATTTTCAGCCTCTTCTTTCTATACTTGTTCTCTGCAGAGAGGATTTACATGGAAATGCAAACGTGAATCTTCTTCTTCTAAGTGGCAATAAGAAAACGCATTCAGCTGACGTGTACTTTTGCAGGAATACGATTTAATCGTAAAGTAATTCTGCATTTCGGTGTGAATCTGGTGTACAAAATACTCGCCTGTACTCTGTTAACTGACCAGAATTGATCCCTTGACGAAGGGAAGTGACTTGCCTTCAGTCCAAATTAGTAACCCATGGCTAACAGCACTCCACGAATTAGTTAATTACACGCACTCGTTCCTCGCGTTTGCAACACTCCTTGCAACTTCGGATGCGCCAGGGTTGCGCTCAAACCCCTTTGCGGTCAGAGATATTAAAATTTAGGCTACCTCAAAGAGAAGGACTGAGCCAGAAAGCCAGCTGTCTGTGCAAGAGCAGAGCTTTTATTCGCCAAGGGGGTGATCTTGAAAACTACGCAGGAACCAAAAAAACCCCAACAAAACCTCCCCAAAATCAGAAAGCCCTGCCTAGATGCTCTAAGCTATGGCAGGTGCTGGGAAGCAGGACTGCTGCGTTGAGCGGTGGTGCGCTGGGAAATGCAGGGATACTGGGGCTTTGCCTTATCAACTAAGTTGCAGTTCTTAATGGTGTTCGAGGAAATTGGTAAAACAAAAGACTCCGGCACATCTAGCAGTCCTGAAACGGTTTTTTGGGGGAGAATAATGTAGACATGAGGTGTGCAAAGGAGTAAGTGGATGAAATATTAATTTGCGAGCCATTTATAAAA
>NW_009222386.1:0-322 GCF_000690835.1 Fulmarus glacialis | reverse complement strand
TGCTCCTACCATCACTTAATAAACTGAAAACAGCAGAAAAGTTGATTAAAACTAGGCAAGGACCTTCCACATGCCAGCAGGATTATCAGCCAGCTCTTCTTCCCAAAGAAAGCGGGGCGTTTTTGAGGAAATTTGGGCCTGTTGCATTCTTTCTTTAATGTATGTGCAACCATTTTGTTCCCCATCTCCTCGCCGTTAGAGAAGCTTAAATTGTCAGGGACCTTGCTTTTTTTTTTTTTTTTTTAAATATATGCAGCAAGGAGGAGGGGGGGAGTTTCCAAACCAGGGGAGAAATGCGGGGTACGGGCAGGAATATTTCCCC